>NC_079489.1:14200000-14500000 GCF_020520425.1 Spinacia oleracea | reverse complement strand
CGTTTTGATGAAGCAGTCAGTGACTTTGGTTTCATCAAGAACGCGGACGAATCTTGTGTATACAAGAAGGTTAGTGGGAGCAAAATTGCTTTCCTAGTATTATATGTCGATGACATATTGCTTATCGGAAATGACATTCCTATGTTGAACTCTGTCAAGATTTGGCTTGGGAAATGTTTTTCGATGAAGGATCTAGGAGAAGCACAGTACATATTGGGCATCAAGATTTACAGAGATAGATCTAAAAAGATGATTGGACTTAGTCAAAGCACTTATATCAATAAGGTGCTTGATAGGTTCAAGATGGCGGACTCCAAGCGAGGCTACCTACCCATGTCTCATGGAATGACTCTAAGCAAGACTCAGTGCCCAAAAACACTTGATGAGCGTAGACGAATGAATGGGATTCCATATGCATCATTGATTGGTTCAATAATGTATGCTATGATATGTACACGCCCGGATGTTGCGTACGCACTCAGTGCTACGAGCAGATACCAGTCAGACCCAGGAGAGGCGCATTGGACTGCTGCCAAGAATATTCTGAAGTACCTGAAAAGGCGCAAAGATGACTTCCTGGTCTATGGTGGAGATGATGAATTAATTGTTAAAGGCTATACGGACGCAAGTTTCCAAACCGACAAAGATGATTTCAGATCACAGTCTGGGTTTGTCTTCTGCCTCAACGGAGGAGCAGTAAGCTGGAAAAGTGCTAAGCAAAGCACCATTGCGGATTCTACAACTGAAGCGGAGTACATTGCTGCACATGAAGCAGCAAAGGAAGCTATATGGCTAAGGAAGTTCATAGGAGAACTTGGTGTAGTCCCCTCCATTAAAGGACCAATAGCCCTGTATTGTGATAATAACGGAGCTATTGCACAGGCAAAAGAGCCTAGACACCACCAGAGAGTCAAGCATGTACTTCGTAGATTTCACCTTCTACGAGAGTTCGTTGAAAGAAAAGAAGTCGAGATAAGCAAAATTGGAACTGATGACAACATATCAGATCCATTAACTAAACCTCTGCCGCAGGCGAAGCACAACTCGCACACTGCAGCTATGGGAATCAAGCATATTGGAGAATGGCTTTGATGTCTCTGTTTAATGTTTTAAAGTTTTAGAGTTTAAATCTTTGTAAAACATTATTGGTTAATCATTCACAATAAATGAAAAGAATTCATTTTTCCATTTAATTTGTGGTTTATTAAATGATGAGTCCCTTCAATTTGACGATATATTCAAGATAGACTGTCAGGACCAGTCCTGTGACTAAGAAATGTCTATCAAGTGAACTTGAATGTCAAAGGTTGAAAATGGTCCCTAATCGGAGTTTTCTATAAAATTGGACGCATAGAAAACGTTAGACGATTAGAATGCAAGATGACTAGTAGTTCTGTTTCTTGAACTATGTGGACATGGCAATGTCATAATCATTTGCATAGATACTTACTTTGGGAAGACTAGTATCGGACGAGACCTATGAAACTTTACTGTAAGAGATGAAAGTCTGTCATAAGTAAATTTCATTAAATTATTAGACACTAAATCCTCAATACCTGAGTGATTTGAAGATTACTTGTTTGAGAACTGGTTGCTTTGACGTTGACCAACCGTCGCACCGTAAAAGGAGGCTATAAAGGCAACGCTCAGGTAATCACCTATCAAACGAAGTCTAATCTCAAGATCGCAAGATTGGGATTGTCCTCCCATAAATCGGGATGAGATGCTTAAAAGTTGTACAAGGCCACTCGGAGAGCTAGAAACTGTGAAATGCATGGCCGTGCTCGGATGAATCATAGGCTATGATTATCTGTTTATTTGATCAGTTGAACTCTGAAACCGAGGAACACCTCTGGACATAATAAGGATGACAACTCTTACCTTATGTTCAAGAGCAAGCATCGAGCGACAAAGGAATTAGGAAATGCACACTTGTCCCTAAGGACAAGTGGGAGACTGAAGGAAATAATGCCCTTGGTCCAAGTATGCATTCTATGTTAAGTCTAATAAATGCGGTTCAGTATTAATTAACAAGTTAATAATTCAGTGAGATCAAGTGAGCTGAATGCCTAGCTAGAGGCCGCTTCAGTTCAAGTGGAATTAATGATATTAATCCACAGCTTACTCTTGACTGAACCCGTAGGGTCACACAAATAGTACGTAAACGGATCAAGTATTTAATAGCATTAAATACTCCATCTATGAATATTCGGAACCGACGGATCTTGGTTTCAGTGGGAGCTAAGATCGTCACAGGCAAGGAATGAATACTCCGGAAACGATGATATTGCCGGAAACGGAAATATGGATCGTATCGGAAATATAAATATTATCCAAGTCGTAGATGTTGCCGGAAACGGAAACATGGTACGTGTTGGAAAATATTATCGGAAATGGAAATATTGCCAGAATCGGAAATATTGCCGGAAACGGAAATATTGTCAGAATCGGAAATATTACCGGAATCGGAAAATAATTCCGGAAACGGAAATATTAAATATTTGTTCGAAACGGAAATTAATTCCGGAATCGGAAATATTAAATATTGTTCGTATCGGAAATGAATTCCGGAATCGGAAAATTTAATCGGAAGCGCATCGTACGAATAAGCATCGGACGAGGCCTGCCGGACGAGGCCCAGCACGAAGCCAGGCCATCGCCCAGCAAGCCAAGCGCGCCGCACAAACAGCCACGCCAGGCCCATCGCAAGGCCAGGCCCAGCAGGCTGCGCGCAGCGCGCACAGCGCGCACAGCACGCGCAGCGCACAGCGCGCACAGCGCGCACAGCGCGCACAGCACGCGCAGCGCGCAGCGCGTGCGAGCGCTGAGTGGGCTGCTGCTCGCGCGCACGCATGGGGCCCATCGTGGCTGCCGTGCGTGTGTGTGCAAGTGTTTGTGTTCGTGCACGTTTCCTAAAACATGCAGAGTTCGGTTAATGATTAAATTCCTAATTCTATTTGATAAATTAATTAAATTAGAGTTCTTGTAGGATTCTAGGTTTAATTAATTTGTATCTGAATAGGATTTCGATTCCCTTTCCATACCGCTATAAATATGAGGCTAGGGCTCACAATTTATAACAAAAAGTTTCAAAGTATTCAAAGTGAGTTTTTGAGAGAAAAATTCAGTCACACATTTGCCTATAAAGTGCCGAAAATAATAGTACCTTAAGGGCGATTCTAGTTGGTCAATCTTAAGGCGGATCCGGACGTGCTGTGGACTATCTACGGAGGGACGACACTTGGAGTCCTAAAGACTTGTTCTTGTTCGGTTCGGGCGCAGCTAGGGAAGGCACGCAACAAAGAGTATGCATCTAATCTATGCTAAATGATTATGTGTAAATAATATGTTTTCCTGGGTTTATGGTTTTTCCGCATGATTTATGAATTGTCATATGTATCATAACCTAACAATTTCTACATGAGTGGTATTTTGACAAACGTTTTTTTGTTCAATAGTCAAAGTTCGTCATTCCTCACCCGTTAGCAGAAAAGTACGTAAAACAATCAATGGGAAAAAAGTGGAACAATTTCAAGGGAGAAGTCAAACTTGATTGCTGTGAACCACACCTTGAAAATATAACAAATATTATTAAAGCTAAGCCTGATTTTGTGCCCGAGGAGCAATAGCGTTATCTGGTAACTTATTGGAATTCTCCTAAAGGCAAGGTAAACTTTTTGTAATTTTACATTTAGTTTAGCTTATCAAGATATATTTACCTTGCCTCTCCTCTATGTGATCTTTTGATTTCATGCATACATAGGAAAGATCTGAAAAAAATCGAAAAAGTCGTGAGGTACAAGTTATGGCTCATACTGGTGGATCGAAAAGCTTTGCGTGTTATGCTGATGACAAGGTATGAGGTATTACATCTTGCAAGGTTACCTTTTTAATACTCATTTTTTGTTAAAAAAAAATCGAATTAGTGACCAATATACATATCTATGTTACAAGACTATCAATGGGGCAACACCGTCAAGAGCTATGGTGTTCTTGGATACTCATAAGGAACGTAAAATTGTGCCAACACCAATGGATGAAAAGTCAAAACAAGCTGTGGTTAGAAACATGCATTTTATTTTAGCTGATTATTGAATTGCTTTTTAAATCATATTAGAACAATGGGTGATTGTTTGTTGGTATATGTGTCCACTGTTTAATAGGAACTGATAAATGGCAAGTTAAGTAAACTTCCAAATGGTGTTGAGGAAACAAATGGCAAGGTTGCATGGGAAGGTGACATATATTCCCAAGTAATGAGTATTATTGTAGGCCCAGAAAAAAGGGTCAAGTTCGTGGTCTGGGTAGATGTCCAAAGTCCTTGTCTTCTGTTTCATCTAATCAAGAAAGAGATTACCATGATGATCATGACATATGTGATGAAAGAATCCAATTTTTAGAGTGTGAACTCAAAAGAGTGCAAGAAAAATCGGCACAATTAGAGAAAGACAATGCTGAATCTCTAGCTCAGATGAAAGAGGATGTCAAGTTGTTAAAGGCATTGTTGCTAGGTAGAAGAGTTCTTGATGTCAGCACTTAGTGAACAGGTATTTTTAAATTTATATTTGGATACTTATTTCTAAATTTACCATTATATTGTTTCAATAATAGGATCTTTGTTTTTCAGGTTATTTTTTATCAAGTGGGGTGAATTTGTCGATTATTTGTGAAGCTTGAATCTGATTTTTGCTGATTTTTGCTGATTTTTGCTGATTTTGGAAGTTATGAAGAGCATAAATAGCCTTTGAAATGGCTATTTGGATCATGTGTAATCAGTTTTGAAGTTGTTCAAAGATGTAACAAGTTTTTTTTGGTACCTTGGATGATGATGTAACAACGATTATTCATATCTATTAAATTTATAATTATCTTCCTTATACTATACATTTGTGTATTGTTGTGTGGGAGCTGAAATATATTTTATGTATTATGGAAGCTAGCAATTGATTTGAAAACATCAAGGGAGCATGTGATATAAGCTTTATATTTACTACAAGATTGTTTTTTTTAAAAACAGTCTTTAGTGGCATATATTCGACCCTTTACAGGCGAATCAAATAAATCCCACTAGATGTTCTCCCGACATTGGATCTAGCGGCACATAGGTAAAAGCCGCTAAAGGTTTTACTGGCATTTTTAAATGCCGCTTAAGCACAAAATAAATGCCGTTAAAACCCATTTTTGTTGTAGATGTCGGGGAGGTATCCTACAAAACTTGCCCCACTGACATCCATATCTACGTTTGGTATCATGCAAGCGATTTTACAAATAATTAAAGTGAACAAAGATTCTTATTTTTTACTCAATTAAACGATGTAAATTATATTTATTAATACTACTTCGTAATATTTTCACTTTTATTCAAAATTTGACATTGGGAAAATGAGTTTGATTTAATGTTCCAAAGGAAAAGTGTGCGAGATTTAATGGCATAATAAATTTGATTGGGTTAATATTTATTGCCACGATTTTTGACAGAATATTAGGAACTTTTATGTATAAAAAGAAAATATTCAAAATGTAAAGATTAAAATTGGACACTAAAAAAATAAAACGTAAAAAATAATATGGGATGCAAGGAGTAAATAATTTTACTTTAGTAACGTTTATATCCACTTATTTTTCTATATTTCTTTATTGTCAATTGCCTCACTTTAGCTTACATCATTAATATATCTATACCTAGTATTTAAAAAGGAAAACCACATTTTATTAGATGACATGTGTCAACACATTTGATTAGATAACACGTGTCATCCATTCTTTCCTCCATCAATTTGATTTTTATTTTATTTTTTCTTTATTGTTTGATATATTATACAACTCCAATCGCCTATTTCACTCCATCTTCCTCATACAACATCAATTCACCAATCTATTCATTCAACATTTTTCACTCCATCTTCCCAATTAACACTCAATATTAATACACTGTTTAATTTATGTATTCTTTCAACTTTTAAAATTTACCTCTATTTAAATCATATATTCTCTCTAAAATCACAAGCTCAATAAAATTTGAACTTAAAAAATAAACTAAATACATAGTAACCACTACACAAGCGCCCGTTCTTTGAACGGGCTCAAAAGCTAGTCAAATTTAACTACTCTCTCCATGCTTGTTTATTAGTCTCTTATGGAATACTCGGTGTTGAGCAATCCACTAAAATGACACCATGCATGTGAATCTCTAAATAATCTCACCCATGTGGATAGGAAAGGAAAAAAAAGTGATTAGAGTAATCAATGTGGGTAAGTGGACTATTTAGTGTAGTTAATTCATAAAATAAGGAGACAATATTTATTTGGGACGAAAATGTAATTACATTAGTGATATTAGGTAGAAAAAGAGATAATTGTTGAACAAATAGAAAAATATTATAGAAGAGGACTAATATAAAAAAAACATTTCAAAAACAAAAATGGGATTAATAAACAAAAACAGATAGAATATATTTTATTTAATATTTGTGACGGTCAACTCCTAAATATACGGATTGAATATCATTTTAACAAACGCACTTCACTTCCTAAAACCATATGCTCGTCAAATTATCGGTAATACAGTAATACTCCTTACTTACGGAGTAAAACAAACAAAAAATACACAAATTCTTATTTACATGGGGTGTACGATAAATATTATACACCGAAGTTAAAGTTAATGTAAAGTGCTTAAAAGTTACCTTTATATATGTAAAATTTATATATTTTTTAAATGATAAATTTTTTCATTTTAATAAAAAATATTTCTTCAAAATCGCTAATAATGTATAAATTTAATTATTAAAACCTTTAAAATATTTATACATCAACTTTTTTTTAATAATACAAAAGTTAGAGAAAGCAAGGTAAAGTTAGAAAAAATTGGATTAAAATTATATTGACCGTACAATAAATTTATTATAAACCTTGTGTATGGAACACCTTTTGAAAAAAATACATGACACCACTTTTCTTTTGCGGATTTATGACAAGAATAAAGAAGGAAAAAACAAGACGTCAAATGACTTTATGACTTGACGGCCTCCCCCTCTGCATGTCGTTTTGTTCGTCTCTCGCGGCTCAAAGCGTCGTCTTCTTCATTCTAGCCGGCATAATCTGTCGTCAAGTCGTCAACAACTGCTGCCAACGCTTCTAAATTTTAATTTAAAAATGTAAAAGCTATTAAAATTTACACCTATTTATACCTCTTCCTTCTTCCCCAAACCCTATTTCATTTTCAAAACCCCACCCCCATTTCTCAGGACTTCAATAGAGAAAAACAAAACCGTCACTTTCATTTTTCAAACACATCCAAGCAAAAATGGTGGTTACTGTCAAAGAAAACTCTCCCCCAGCACCAAAAATACGCCACTTTACCTTCACCATTGACAACACCGAAACTATTTCCACCACCTTCACTTCCCACCCAGGCGCCGCACGCGACAGGCTCCACCGCGCTCTCCACCAAAACCGCCGTTATCGCAGCAACCTCGTCATTGGCCTCGGTGTTCAGTGGACCCCACCCAACCTCTCCTTCGTTAAAAGTCCCGCTGCTACCATCCAGCTTTGCATAGGCCGCCACTGCCTCGTCTTCCACCTCCACCACTCTGGCTCTGTCCCCCGCATCCTCCGCCGCATCCTTGCCAACCCTCGCATCACGTTTGTCGGTCTCTGGTGCCACTCAGACGCTGCAAAGCTTCGCGATTGTAAACACAATCTGGATATGATTCCCGGCATGCCGATGGATCTTAGGATTCATGTGGCAAACCGCCATGGGAGGTGGCTTAAAGGTGCTTCGATTGAAAATATTGCTGAAGAAGTTCTTGGGCTAAGCATAGTGAAGGATCTGGAAATTGCAAGGAGTGACTGGGAGGTTGAAGAGCTCAGTATTAATCAAATTGGTCAAGCTGCTGTTGATGCCTTTGTTGCTTTTGCTATTGGTATGGATGTTGGAGCTTGGAATTTCAACACTTATCTTTAATTTTTAAATGTATAAATCCCACTTTATTAAGAGTATTTATTATTATTAATTATGTCGGATGGTTTTGATATTACAAAATTGTTAGGGTTTATCTCATTATCTGAATGTTGGATCATTGATTTAGGTAATTTCCTTTCGCCATTTTGATGTTTAGTCGCGACAGTCGAGCATTTGAGAGAGATTCGTGTTGCAATGTACTAAAATGACGACCCTTAAATCCTAAATTTTTGCACATTAATAGCAAATTTCTACTTTTATCATCTTTATTTCATGTTTCCATTTCCGTTACTTTTTGTTTCTGGTCCGTTTTTGGAATAGTGTTTAATAACTCCATTAATTACAATTAGTATGAGACTATGAGTAGTTGAATTTTCGAAATTTCAAGGACAAATTAAAATTTTAATTTCACCATTTATGTTGGTCATTCCAGGGGTGTTATTTTCAACTTATATGTCCTTATTTAAATAAATTTTCAAGTCTTATAAGTTTCTAGTAATAAGTTATAATAAGTTTCTATAAGGACTTACAAGTTACAAGTTATAATAATAAGTTACAATAAGTTCTTATAAAGTCTTACAAGTTCTAATAAGCTCTTGTAAATTTCAAAGGTTTATACTAGCTTATTTAGTTTGACAAATTGTTGGAAGACGGTCTTTGCAAGAATTCGTATCATACGTCCAATCTACTAATGTAGTTTTGGTTGTTACTTGTTAGGTTGATTATTTATAATTCTACAATTTGCATAAACAACTCAAAAGACACTCGTGTAAAGAATAAACAACTCAAAAGACACATCTATACCTAGTATATATTTAAAAACTATAATCATACTACCTCTGTTTCAAAATAATCTTTACACTTTCCGATTTAGTCTGTTTTATAATGTTCTTTAAACTTTGCTTTATTCTATTTTTTGACATGAAAACGTACTATCTTACCCCTCTTATCCCACAACACTTACAACTTTTCACTCACTTTTTCTTACTTTATTTTTTTTCTTACACAACCCACCTTTTTACTTAACTACCATACTTTATCTATATTTTATTATATTCACCCATCTTTTTACACACTTTTTCTACTTTGCTTTAATATTTGTGCAACTAGTAAACGTAAAGATCATTTTGAAACGGATGTGGTAGATGACAGTATAACATGTGTTTTCACCCCATTAATCTACCTTTTCCCTCCCTTTTTATAATTAAATTAAATAGAGAAAACTCAAAAGACACTCATATAAAAATAATTTAACGAATAAACAACTCAAAAGACACATAATGAAAACATACAAATAATGAAATAAATAATCATAATTTAATGAGCTAATTAACTAATTTTCAATAACAATAAAAATTAATAAACATTAAACATTAGTACTTATTTCTTATAAGTTAATAGTCATTTAAATTCTTAACTACAAAAAAGTATGAGAAAACCAAACATCTAATCAAAATAAGTCATCAACATCTCATATTCCATGCACTCCTTATAAATAAAATTAGCTATCAACCATTTCATTATGTCACTTATACAATGAACTCTATATCATCATCATGTGCACCAAAAAAAATATTATATCATCATTCATTTTTCCGAGGTAATATGTGTGTGTTTTATTTTATGTGTCGCGCCTATCCTCATTTTCTATGGCCAAGTTTCAATTTTCGTCAATATTTATTATGATTATTTTAATAATAATTTGTTTGCTAGCTATTGACATTATATTGTATTTGTATCTTACAGTAAACAGAAATTTACGAATTTACATAAATAATTTAGATTTTCGTAATACCTAAGAGTTGTCGTGTGTCGAGCAATGTAAGTTGTTTGATCTAACACTTTATCAAATGCCCTCGTGCATTGCACGGGTTAAATTGCTAGTTTAAATCAAATCAAGTTCCACCAAAGTTGCGATACTTTGGCGGAAGGAGTTCATATAACTAATTCCGAACAATTGCGTGTGTACCACTTTTCCACTAAGACTCTGTTCTCTTTTTCTCTTATTCTTATTGGTTATGTAGTAAATCAAAACAGATAGGAAAAATTCAGACCAAATCAGAAAAAATAAAAGCCTCACAGAGTAATAATCAGACCAGACTAGAAAGAATCAGACCAAGTTAGACCTGAGACTAGAAAATCATATCAAAACAAGTGAAGAGAACACAACATAAGTGTCTATTGCATACCTGCTCTTTACACATGAGAAATAATAGTGGTATTAAGTGATACGTACTCTATTTTTATTTTATTTCTCTATCTATTTTCTTAAATTGTGTATCCTTTATGAATAAAGTAATATTTTTAAACAGAGAAAATATAGGAAATTATTATTTTCTAGAAACATTAGAGCACAAAATTTGATGTGGCAAATTTAGGTACACCACCTTGTAACTAATCATTGGAGTTGCTCTTAACGAGAATAATTTCAAGATTTAGAATAATAGGACATAAACAATAGTTTCAATTACTTAATATTCGTGTGAACCAAAATATTTGCTACATATGTATTCTTATTAAAACATAATTCACTTGATGTAAAGGTTTTTTTTTTTTTAAAAAAAAAAAAAAACAGATCGTCACTTGATGTAAAGGTATACCGTGTTTTCATTTGCTTAGAAAATTGATTGGAGACCAAAAGTATAATTCTTTGAAATTGGGTGAAGATATATCAGAAAGCAGGCCCGGCTATTAGGAGGTCCGGTCGGATCTACAGCACAGGGCCCCAAATTTTGGGGGCCCAATTTGTTTTAAAAACTGCTGGATAAAAAAAAAAAAAAAACACCATTTATTAGGTTCTTCCCTTCTAACGCGTGACTTTTGGAAGTCTGCAAACAATGAAACATTCAAACTCTTCAAATTCTCTCTCCTTCCCATTATTTGATTCCCAAAGTCATTAATGATTTTAATTCCCTTAATTTATTGAATCGTTCTCCTACCTTTTCTGCAATTATGAAAAAAAATACAATTCAACTTTTATTTTCCTATCCATCTATCTATCAATCCATTCAATTCATTTCTCAAAAAATCTACCTAAAATTAAGGTGTTCAACAGATAATCTCTCATGTATCCACAATTTTGAACCGTTTCAACTTAAAGAGGGGGGAATTATTATTGGAAGCACTCAGTATGCGGCACTTCAATTGTAGGTTGTATCTATGCAGTTGTGCTGTAGATCCGAACGGTGAAGCATTTGAGTCTGCGGCACTCAGTCTATCGGTCAGATCTAAATTGATAGGTCGATAGACTGAGTGCTTCAGCTGTGCTGTAAGAAAATTGTTATTGGAAGCACCGAAGGTCTCAAGTTCTATTTTTTCGTTTGAGGAGCGTTCAATCAAGATCTAGGTTGTATCTTTCTTAGTCTTACTGATTTTATTGCTGTACTTTTATGTAATTAATTATTGTTTGATTTTTCAAATGTTGGGATATTGTAATTATCTTTAATTTTGATTTTTAAAACTCGGAAACAAAAATTATACTATGTATTATGTAATATTGTCTTGATATTTTATGTTAAAATTCTACTTCGTATATATAATAGTAATGTGTATAAGGAGTAGAAAATAATTGCGGCTGTGCTCTGAATTTTTTTGGGTAGTATGAACTTCATTTATAAACTTAGCACAGGGCCACCAAATGGCCCGAGCCGGCCCTGTCAGAAAGTTTGCATTTAAAGGAAAACTAGTGTGTGGCTCGGGCGATGCCACGATTGCTATATTGAATAGTTAAAATTTTAGATTTTTCTTGAGCAAAATATTTGATAAGATACATGTATAGCATTAAGCCATTAAGTGCTATTTGGTAGGTTTGTGTCATCGGAATATTTTTACTATCAATTCAATATGTTTACTATGAAAATATGTAAATAAGGTAGTAGATATAAAGAAAGAAGCAAATTAGAATATTAAGATTTTCCTACCTTTTGTGAAACATGTATAATAGATTATACTTCGTATAAGTTAAATATTTTAATTTTCAACTTAAATTATGACACATAAGCATGGCATGTCATCATTGTGACACGGCTTAAAGGTCGCATGTTGCAACCTTTATCATTTTCGTAAAACACTAGTAAAAAATAAAGAAAGCCATTTTCATGAAATTGGAGTGATCCAAATTAAGATTAATATGTGTTGTTTTAGAATTGAGAACAACTTGGTTGCATTGCATTTCAGATCACTTGACAAAAATAAAGCATGTATATGGACTTACTCCCATGATCGATCGATCACAAATCAAGGCTAAACAAACTAAATGTAGAAAATGGTGCATGTTAGTTTCCTATGCTCATTTTACGGCTTACTCTAAAGTTTCCCAAAAGTCACATGATATATATGCCATGAGTTCGGATCCTCTAGAGTTTTAATAAAACTCTATAAGGTAGAGTTGTATCTAAACCATACATTTTAAAATCAATGGCTCATATTGATGAGAAAAAATAGGGGGAATTTTGTAAAGATAATATATAAATCATTGATTTTTAATTCAATGGTTGATATGCTCAAACTCTACCTTGTAAAGTTATTTTAGAACTCTAGAGGATCCAAATCGATATGTCATACTAGGACTCTACTAATTTACTGCTTTTTACTTTTACTGTTGTGTAGTGATCTAGCTAGTTAGTTTTGTCTTCTAGTATCAACTACCATTTTGTCCTAATGTAAAGCTTAGCATTAGGGTTATAGAACTAGCTCCATCGTTTTAAGGAGAAAACTCTCTGTGAAATTTTTCAAGAGAACCAAAATTGAATCTTTCATCTTTGTTCACAAAAACAATAACGTAACCAATCGGTGATATCACTGATAGGTGGAATAGTTACGTACGGAGTACTAATCTTATATTTTAGTTAATATCCCTCTATCTTCAATGTGGGACAATCAATTCCGATACACATTGGTGGTGTTTGGTTGTTAGAGGTTTGGTAGAAAATTAGAGGATTTAAGCAATTTAGAGGTTTGACCTTTCAAAACCTCTAATTGGAGTGTTTGGTTGTTAGAGGTTTGGAATAGATGATTCTTCTCAAACCTCTAAATCCAAAAAGTAGCTGAGAGCAGCTTTTTTCATTAGAGGATTGAGATTTTAACGTGTATTTACCATATTGTCCTCAACAACCTAGTGTTTTACATTAATTCATTGTACTGCTTTCATTATTTCATTCTCTTTCATTCTCTTACCTACGGTTCAAAATGAAACCTTTCACCTCCATAGTAGATCCAAGGTAAGAATCCTTCCTTGTAATTTTTTTTCTTTTCCAATTTTTTTTCTTATTATTTACTGCCCTTTTCTATTTATTTTGGATTTTTTTCTTGAAATTTTTATTTATTTATTTATTTGCACAAACATGTACATATTATTTTTGCAAAATATTGTTTAATTATTTTCATGATATATGTAGTACATTTTATTCCACAAAAATATATTTTACATGTATATCTATCATACTAACAATTTGTACTTTTAAGTTAAACAATTCAATATGACAATGTCTTTATTTGTCATTTTACATATTCAAATAGCTAACAGCTATTTACCAAACACTTTTATACAAACTGCTAATTCAATTAGCTAGTCAAAACTGCTAATTCAATAAGCTAGTCAAAACTGCTAATTCAATCCGCTACAGCTAACCGCTAACCGCTAATCACCAAACAGGGCCATTGTGTGGTATACTTTTAACCTGAGACGTTGAGAAAATTAAAGATTTCGAGACAAAAATTTAATATACTATACTTAATGTAAAGGCAATTCGATATCTTCTATATTGAACCAAGAAAAAATGTTCAGTGTTAAAAGGTTAATGTAGAAAAATCTATATGTAGAATGTACTATATAAAATCTAGTAGTAAAGTGTGTATAAAAATCTAGCTTAAAAAATGTCTAGAATTAGGAAAATTTGCCAAATACAACCTAATAAAGTTTTCTATTTGCCAATTACAACCTCAAATTTCTATTTTTGCCAATTACAACCTTAAACTTATACATCCATTTTAAATTACAACCCGAAATTATTTTCAGGCAAAAATCACCAGAAGATGATGTCATAATGTTATTAAAAAAATAGTTACATAATTTCTATAAAAAAATTAAATCGATACATAATAATTAAAACAAAAAAGGTAAAAAAATCAAAAAAATAATTTTTTTTGTGCTTCATAATTTTTTTAATAACGTTATGACATCATTTTCCGGTGATTTTTGCCGGAAAATGATTTCGGGTTGTAATTTAAAATAGATGTACAAGTTTAAGGTTGTAATTGGCAAAATTATAAATTTGAGGTTGTGATTGGCAAATAGAGAACTTTATGAGGTTGTATTTGACAAATTTACCCTAGAATTATCCTAAGAAAAATTTAGTAAGAAAAATCTAGATAAATGACAAGTGTAGAAAAATCTAGAAACTAGGATACAGCCACTATAAATATGTTGTATGTGTATGAGTTGAGAGGTGAGTCAATTAAGAGAGAGCTCCACAAAATATGAGGGGTAGAAACAAAGATTCTACTAGAGAGATAAGTGAGAGACATGATCTCTCACAAATATTATTGTACAATTCTTATTAATGTAATCAATGATAAAAATGCAATTTTGTTATATAATTGAGGTCCATCAAAAATTCCGAGTGCGTCCTCAAATTTCTATCATTCAGCAAGATAGTCAGTTGGAAGAGAAATCTAGAGAAGTAATAATCTTGTGACGAGTAACACAAATAGAAAAAGATTTGAGTATGATCAACAACAAAGTTTCAACAATCAACTCGATGATCAGTACAAAAATGATATTGAAACGACAAAATAAAAATGGAGGGAGACTTACAAATTTTCAGTGGCGAATGAAAAATTCCTCAGAAGGGGAGAAGTATGGAGAGGGGAAGATCTAAGAGGACGGTTATAAAGTAAAATGAAGGGGGAAAGGATGGAAGTTTCTTTAACTATTTTGTTATTCATTTTTGTAAAAAAATAAAATAGACCGCGGTGTATTTTTTAAAGTATTGAAATTTTGTAACTTGTAAGGGATCGGACAAGGCCACAAGGGGGTGTTTGGTTAGGCTAATTTTGATATTAGATTGGTTTTGAATCATCTAAATTCATACGATGGTTATGTTTTGTTCACTTTATTATTTTGACGTGTTTCAAAAAAGATTATTTTTATTTATTTTTTTGACATAATTTTTTTTTTCTACTTGGCTCTGGGTTCAATCATGACTAGTAAGTCTTTGTGTCTTGCATTATCAAATTTTCGGTTATCGATGTGGTCCAGGTCTCACAAGTTATTATTAATGGTATTAGATTTTTTTTAGGAAACACTTAGAGCAACTCAATGGTGAGCTACAAGATGTTGTGGCTAAGTTTGTCACATCAAATTCCTAACTACAATTGATTAAAACTACACATTATGACATTGGTGGGCTACAATACTTGTAGCTCCCTATAATATTTAATTTAAATAATTTATTTATTTGAACTATATTTTTTTTTGAGCTACGTAGCCCAAAATAGCTACAAGATTTTAATAGATGCTTATGCCATTGTTGTACCAACGGTGGGCTACCTGCTCACATGTTCATTTTTTTGGTGAGCAGTTCTTCTTTTGTAACCATTGGAGTTGCTCTTAATAAGCAGAAAATCTATACCTAGTCTATTAAAACTATAACCATAGGTGACAATATGGTATGTGTTATCACCCCCATTAATCTACCTTTTTCCTCCATTTTTTATAAATAAAATAGAGAAAACTCAAAAGACACTCGTGTAAAGAATAAACAACTCAAAAGACACATCTATACCTAGTATATATTTAAAAACTATAATCATACTACCTCTGTTTCAAAATAATCTTTACACTTTCCGATTTAGTCTGTTTTATAATGTTCTTTAAACTTTGCTTTATTCTATTTTTTGACATGAAAACGTACTATCTTACCCCTCTTATCCCACAACACTTACAACTTTTCACTCACTTTTTCTTACTTTATTTTTTTTCTTACACAACCCACCTTTTTACTTAACTACCATACTTTATCTATATTTTATTATATTCACCCATCTTTTTACACACTTTTTCTACTTTGCTTTAATATTTGTGCAACTAGTAAACGTAAAGATCATTTTGAAACGGATGTGGTAGATGACAGTATAACATGTGTTTTCACCCCATTAATCTACCTTTTCCCTCCCTTTTTATAATTAAATTAAATAGAGAAAACTCAAAAGACACTCATATAAAAATAATTTAACGAATAAACAACTCAAAAGACACATAATGAAAACATACAAATAATGAAATAAATAATCATAATTTAATGAGCTAATTAACTAATTTTCAATAACAATAAAAATTAATAAACATTAAACATTAGTACTTATTTCTTATAAGTTAATAGTCATTTAAATTCTTAACTACAAAAAAGTATGAGAAAACCAAACATCTAATCAAAATAAGTCATCAACATCTCATATTCCATGCACTCCTTATAAATAAAATTAGCTATCAACCATTTCATTATGTCACTTATACAATGAACTCTATATCATCATCATGTGCACCAAAAAAAATATTATATCATCATTCATTTTTCCGAGGTAATATGTGTGTGTTTTATTTTATGTGTCGCGCCTATCCTCATTTTCTATGGCCAAGTTTCAATTTTCGTCAATATTTATTATGATTATTTTAATAATAATTTGTTTGCTAGCTATTGACATTATATTGTATTTGTATCTTACAGTAAACAGAAATTTACGAATTTACATAAATAATTTAGATTTTCGTAATACCTAAGAGTTGTCGTGTGTCGAGCAATGTAAGTTGTTTGATCTAACACTTTATCAAATGCCCTCGTGCATTGCACGGGTTAAATTGCTAGTTTAAATCAAATCAAGTTCCACCAAAGTTGCGATACTTTGGCGGAAGGAGTTCATATAACTAATTCCGAACAATTGCGTGTGTACCACTTTTCCACTAAGACTCTGTTCTCTTTTTCTCTTATTCTTATTGGTTATGTAGTAAATCAAAACAGATAGGAAAAATTCAGACCAAATCAGAAAAAATAAAAGCCTCACAGAGTAATAATCAGACCAGACTAGAAAGAATCAGACCAAGTTAGACCTGAGACTAGAAAATCATATCAAAACAAGTGAAGAGAACACAACATAAGTGTCTATTGCATACCTGCTCTTTACACATGAGAAATAATAGTGGTATTAAGTGATACGTACTCTATTTTTATTTTATTTCTCTATCTATTTTCTTAAATTGTGTATCCTTTATGAATAAAGTAATATTTTTAAACAGAGAAAATATAGGAAATTATTATTTTCTAGAAACATTAGAGCACAAAATTTGATGTGGCAAATTTAGGTACACCACCTTGTAACTAATCATTGGAGTTGCTCTTAACGAGAATAATTTCAAGATTTAGAATAATAGGACATAAACAATAGTTTCAATTACTTAATATTCGTGTGAACCAAAATATTTGCTACATATGTATTCTTATTAAAACATAATTCACTTGATGTAAAGGTTTTTTTTTTTTAAAAAAAAAAAAAAAAACAGATCGTCACTTGATGTAAAGGTATACCGTGTTTTCATTTGCTTAGAAAATTGATTGGAGACCAAAAGTATAATTCTTTGAAATTGGGTGAAGATATATCAGAAAGCAGGCCCGGCTATTAGGAGGTCCGGTCGGATCTACAGCACAGGGCCCCAAATTTTGGGGGCCCAATTTGTTTTAAAAACTGCTGGATAAAAAAAAAAAAAAACACCATTTATTAGGTTCTTCCCTT
The DNA here is from genome assembly GCF_020520425.1 of Spinacia oleracea. Classification (NCBI taxonomy): domain Eukaryota; kingdom Viridiplantae; phylum Streptophyta; class Magnoliopsida; order Caryophyllales; family Amaranthaceae; genus Spinacia; species Spinacia oleracea. Next base: position 14,482,251 of record NC_079489.1, on the reverse strand, counting down.
CTAACGCGTGACTTTTGGAAGTCTGCAAACAATGAAACATTCAAACTCTTCAAATTCTCTCTCCTTCCCATTATTTGATTCCCAAAGTCATTAATGATTTTAATTCCCTTAATTTATTGAATCGTTCTCCTACCTTTTCTGCAATTATGAAAAAAAATACAATTCAACTTTTATTTTCCTATCCATCTATCTATCAATCCATTCAATTCATTTCTCAAAAAATCTACCTAAAATTAAGGTGTTCAACAGATAATCTCTCATGTATCCACAATTTTGAACCGTTTCAACTTAAAGAGGGGGGAATTATTATTGGAAGCACTCAGTATGCGGCACTTCAATTGTAGGTTGTATCTATGCAGTTGTGCTGTAGATCCGAACGGTGAAGCATTTGAGTCTGCGGCACTCAGTCTATCGGTCAGATCTAAATTGATAGGTCGATAGACTGAGTGCTTCAGCTGTGCTGTAAGAAAATTGTTATTGGAAGCACCGAAGGTCTCAAGTTCTATTTTTTCGTTTGAGGAGCGTTCAATCAAGATCTAGGTTGTATCTTTCTTAGTCTTACTGATTTTATTGCTGTACTTTTATGTAATTAATTATTGTTTGATTTTTCAAATGTTGGGATATTGTAATTATCTTTAATTTTGATTTTTAAAACTCGGAAACAAAAATTATACTATGTATTATGTAATATTGTCTTGATATTTTATGTTAAAATTCTACTTCGTATATATAATAGTAATGTGTATAAGGAGTAGAAAATAATTGCGGCTGTGCTCTGAATTTTTTTGGGGTAGTATGAACTTCATTTATAAACTTAGCACAGGGCCACCAAATGGCCCGAGCCGGCCCTGTCAGAAAGTTTGCATTTAAAGGAAAACTAGTGTGTGGCTCGGGCGATGCCACGATTGATATATTGAATAGTTAAAATTTTAGATTTTTCTTAAGCAAAATATTTGATAAGATAAGATACATGTATAGCATTAAGCAGAAACTTTACAGGCACAAGGAAGTTTTTCTCAAAAAACAGGACATTCTTACCTGCGTGCATTTGGCTCTACGCGTCTCTACCACCATCACCACATATAATGATAAAGGAAAGCAGGGAGAAATGAACGTTATAACAGATAGATAAATAAGAATGATGCACACACACCATTGAAGGAAACTGAAGCTACATATCATTAACCAAAAGTGAGCAACCCCAAAAGAGAAATAGAACTAAGTCCACATGAACCACAAGCACGTATGATAAGGATTATCAAATTTCCACACAAATATTCAACCTTAACAACCCCTCCAAACTATGAACAGAAGAATAACTAAATCACCCGAAGTGAAAGCCAAGTATCTACACAATGACATCCATGAGCCAACCGTCAAGAATTATAACTTATAAGTGCGAATAACAGACACACTATAGAAATAAGCTACATGCTACAATTACCCATGTAATACAAGGTCATTGTCGTAGAATAAACTTCCCATTGTAGGAGATATGACTAATAGCAGATTAAATTAGAATGGCTTATCTGAAATTATGTCGTGGCGTGACACCAATCACTGCCCTAAAGTTGAATTTGCCCCGCTACACACACGGACTCATGGCAATCAACCCCCAGGGTTACACGACTCTTCATTTCCGGTGTGGACGGATACGAAGATTGAGAACACCCTTAAACAATGCCCAGAACAATGGTAGATTTTGTGTTTGTATTTTTGGAGAGGATGAAGAGGTTAACTTTTCGGTGTGTTTGGAAGAAGAATCAATAGCCTTTAAATAGTTCGAAAAGATCAACAAGAATAGAAGGTTATTAATTGGTCATCAATTTAGCCATAAATGGAGGAAGCAATTAAGGCAATAACGGTCAACAAATCAATTAGTTGACATTACACAATCAATCCAATATTACGCTCCAAAATTGATGATTTATAGTAAGAAAGACCACATTGTAGTTATGGGAACTTTAATTCTTTTGAAGCAACATAATCTGGAGTTTTCAACATAGACTGAAAGGGGAAAAACACCAACATTCCCCCACATGATTTTAAAGAACAAAGGCTTATTATGAAAAGATGTTCTGGGCAAGGGATACTTAGTTTTACAAGTATCAATGTCTTGTAGACTTGAATTGATACCTAGTGCATACCAGTATGTCATACAGCCATGTAAGGTAGAATTACCTTTGAACCTTTCATGGGGATTGTAGTAACACAACAGCGCACCAAACTTTTCTCAAAACAAGTAGTGTTCTCGCGAACTTTAATAGTCGATGCCCCACAAATGCCTGGTTTTTCATGAACGCTCTAGAGGGCCTAGCCTAAGGAACCTCATAGGGGATTGGGCGTAACCCCCACATTCACATAGGTAAGTTCATCAAGTTTGTACTGTCACAAACCACCTTCACAAGGCTATGAACTTATTAAGAGTTTTGGCTCAACCTTACACATATGACAGTAATAAAAAATACTACATCACTTTAATTTATTAATAGGAATGGTTGTAGTACAATACTTGAGTTCTTTTGTGACTTCGTTTGACCCATTGAACTTAGTTATTTCTAAGACGGGTATCAATCACAATTTACTCCACATAGGCTTCATACACATTCCTTAATGCTGACTCCAACACACAATTTATACAAAGGCCTTTGATAGTTTGATGAGAGAATCTCAACATTCCTCTCACATCACGTGACATCACAATTTTTCATGATCAATATCCATCCCTCAAGTATGTATTCTAATCAAATTACAAGCTATCTCAATTATAGCTTGTAAGCTAAAACACATGGAACTAATGGAGTTGGCTTCACCAACAATGGATCTCACATATTCTAATTAATTTATTGTACCTGACAACCCACATACATAGTAATATCTGAATAACAATGTGGAGAAACAGAAAAATCACCTTACCCCCACAATGAGGTAACATCCAAAAGATTTTCTAATGGTAGAATCCAATGATATGGACACTCAACTCCATAATAGAATTATCATTTTCTATTATCCCAATGGACATTTCAAACATACTCGTTTGACCATCATCCTAATGTACATTTAAGTAATTAGTGAGAACACTTTACATTCCTGCAACACAAGATTGTCTACATATTCTGCTTACCACATAAGCAACATCAAGTTGATAACCAAACGTAAAACATTAGACCTCAAAACGTTAGCATATTCAATTCATAGAAGACTATTTCCACATAAATTTCAACAACAATATGCTAGGATTATAGAATGAAGGCAACTAGATCAATAGGAAATTGGTTCTTCACCAAACGCATGCTCTACATATTCATTTTAGTTGGGTAGCACCTTTACCAACTTGTTTGTCCCATTTTGTCTTTCATCTTGTTTGTGAAAAAAATTAAAGATTGTAGTCTCATTCGAAACATTAATGTGTGTACAATGCAACAAATATGACCTACACAAGCCATATGCACACGATCAAAGCCAATCATATTTGAACACACACATCCATCAAATTCACTCACCATAAATAAGAAGTAACTGAAATAGTTAAACATAAGATTTTAGAGAACCCATTAATCACCAACCTTGTCCCGAGTCTCAACAAAACCACCTCTCAAAATAATTTTCAAGGTTTTGATTAGGGATTGGTTCCTTCATGGTTTGACAAGTCTCAAGGATAATAGATCATAACTCATTCATATGTTCACTTTAATTGGTTACTCTCAAGAAATTAGAGCCAAATATACTCATGAATTCATCATACAACATATGAGTCTCATTTACTATTAGAAAACACCTCATGACCTTATTAGTCCTTTGACACACAAAAAAACTTGCTACTATTTCATAAACAATGCAAGAAACATGAATGAATCCACCTCAACTGTGTCTTTCATAGATAATGATATCTTATACCTCGAAAATCAAGTATATGAAACAAATATATAAATATATATGACTTACAAATTTACTCTAACAAACTTCAAAGTTCTCATGAATTAACTCTTATAATTCAATTTCCCCTCTAGTCACACAGACACACACTAACAGGGTTTCTCGTGATATAAACTTAGCAAACACTTCACAAATATCATATCTACCGATAGCAAGATTAAGAAAAAAAATATCACCACGGACTCATACTTCATTAGTTATGACTGGATAAGCAACGAAGAATCAAGAGGACAAAGGTTAAATGATAAAACCAAAAAACTATTGATTATATTAAACGGAAATTACGTTTCGTGCACCAAATGCCTAATCTTACTGATAACTTAAAGGTCTGCATTTATGATCCAATAAAAACAACTTTACTACTACTATACACGACAGCATTAGTCGAAACCGTTAAGCACTTCAGGCATATACAATTTGCAGGTTTCTCTACGCCTTGAACCACATAATCAGCCCAAATTATCTAGGCAAAGAAACAAAGATTCAACAATAAATCTAGACAAGCAGCAATCAGGTACCATCGAGTAATAGTTAGAGCTGAAGTAAGTGACAACACGAGAAATGAACCCAATCAACGGAAGTGATCAGACGCCATGATATCAAACAAAATACGGAGTACTTATTTTAATTCTCAATATTATACCAACTAAAAGCTGTAATACAAAAATTAAAAGTAAAGGCAAATAATTAGGCTGAAGACCACTAGCAGTGGTTCAGTTATAGGATATGTTGGCGGCTCATTCATCTTTAGAACAGAAGGTGTTGTAATTAATTTAGACAAAAATTAACACCAATATTCTGCAAGCCTGCAATATAACCGATTGATGCCAAATTCATTATAAAAGGGTAAAAATTAGTACAAAAAAAAACGTTTTGCAACAAAATAAAAAAGGGAAAACCTCAAAGCATATTAGAGTTTGCCACCAAAGGAAGGTTACCCATATACGGAGTAATAAACAATTCTCAAATTTGCCATCAAACCAAAACCACAATCAAGAAGATCAATACGAATTAGTTGCCTAACAATTAACAAAACAATCATGATTTTAATACAGATCAAAGTTAATAAATATGATTGCACCTATTACGCATATTATTGGATTCTTAGCCGCACAACAAAAATTAAAAAACCCCAAACGTACACGCCAATATATATTCACTTTTGAAATTACAATTAACAAACCCTTGTATACTATACCGATCAAACAAAACAACATTAAATATTTGTTCCTTGCGGCGGAGAATGAATCGAAATTGGACAGAAAATCCTCGTAACAACAAAATACGTTTTAACACAATACTATTAGCCATAATAATAAAAACATAGAAATTCAACTTTAGATTGTAGGAGATATGACTAATAGCAGATTAAATTAGAATGGCTTATCTGAAATTATGTCGTGGCGTGACACCAATCACTGCCCTAAAGTTGAATTTGCCCCGCTACACACACGGACTCATGGCAATCAACCCCCAGGGTTACACGACTCTTCATTTCCGGTGTGGACGGATACGAAGATTGAGAACACCCTTAAACAATGCCCAGAACAATGGTAGATTTTGTGTTTGTATTTTTGGAGAGGATGAAGAGGTTAACTTTTCGGTGTGTTTGGAAGAAGAATCAATAGCCTTTAAATAGTTCGAAAAGATCAACAAGAATAGAAGGTTATTAATTGGTCATCAATTTAGCCATAAATGGAGGAAGCAATTAAGGCAATAACGGTCAACAAATCAATTAGTTGACATTACACAATCAATCCAATATTACGCTCCAAAATTGATGATTTATAGTAAGAAAGACCACATTGTAGTTATGGGAACTTTAATTCTTTTGAAGCAACATAATCTGGAGTTTTCAACATAGACTGAAAGGGGAAAAACACCAACACCCATTTGTTCTCAAATTCTTAGTGACAAAATGTCAATAAATAGACATTTTCAACACATTCTGTAATTTTCTTGGGCATTCACTAAATTATCAATATTGCATAAATTAAATTCAATCTCTTCATTCATAAAGATCAATAAAAGGTGTAATTTCTTGTGATTTCCTTCACATTCGTAATATCACTAACCACAAATTTCCATAAATCCTGACGCCAATACAGGTACTAGCTAAGGCGTCAATGGAACATATTATTATGAGGAATACACCATATTAACAAGAACAAGTAGTCACTGGTGAGCAAGCTGATTAAACATACAATACAAGGAATAGTACGGGTTAACATCTTTATAACTTTCAAATACTTCTTCAGCATGAATCTTGTCTAGATTGCTTTTCAATTTATTAACCACTTTGAGCCAACTTAACAAGTCCTTTGTCTCAGCCCAGAAAATGCAATTTAAGGCATAATATAAGTATACTCCATGTATTACATAAGCATATGAGCAAAACAATCAGTTAACAATAAGCAGATGAACTCCAAAACCAACAGAGCCTCCTTAGAACTTTCATTCTTAACAACTCTATCATACAACATAATAATTTATCAAAGGTCTGGCCGAGCCACGACTAATGTACTATATTCAAGCCAAAGATCTCTGTCCAACCCCTCTAATTAGCTTTGCTGGTTTCGATTTTGGGCCTATAAGCACATCTATTCCGAAATGGAAACCAACAAATTCCACTCATATGCAAATTCCGGGAAAAATTCAACAATACCTTCAATAATCTCATTACATAATTTTAAGGTCTGGCAGAGAAACGACTAATATACTATATTCAAGCCAAAGATTTCTGCCCAAACCCCTCTAAATTTGGCTTTGTCGGTTTCGATTTTGGGCCAATCAACACGTCTAAACCCGAAAACGAAACCAACAAATTCCACTCAGACGCATATTCCGGGCAAAATTCAACAATATCTTAATAATCTCATTACATAATTCAATTTTAAGCAAATCAGCAGAATAAATTGAGCAATAATTAAACCTAACATAAACAGACTCCGTATAATTCATGAAAATGTAAAATTCTTTAGTACGGTAGTACTGTTAGTAGCGTTATAGTGCACTAGTAGATGACCAAAAAGATGACTATTGTACGAAACTAATGGTGAAAATAAGTACAAAATAACTGAGGTTGAGATTGAGAACAATGTATTAGCAGACATTATTATCGACAAAAAAATTATTTAACAACAAAAACAATACAGAAATTTCCCAAAAAATGTACAAAGTACTATATTAGAAAGAAATCAAAGTAGCATGAAGAGGAGAAGGAAGGGGGAAGAACAAGGACCTTAAAAATGGCGACCAAACCCTCGAAAGAGATATTAGAATTTGAGTAATTGACGATATGCAGGACTGCAGTCTGCAGGAGAGTAGTAGAGTACTCGCCCCCGAAACGGTTTTAGAGAATTGGAGTAGGACAGGAGTGAAGCCGTGAAAGGATGAGAAAAGAAAAGATTCGGTATTTTGTTTTCACAAATTCTTATTTACATGGGGTGTACGATAAATATTGTACACCGAAGTTAAAGTTGACGTAAAATGCTTAAAAGTCACCCTTGTATATGTAAAAGGTATCTACCTTTTAGTAATAAAAAATTTCATTTTAATAAAAAATATTTATTCAAAATCACTAATAATATATAAAATTAATCATTTAACACTTTAAAATGTTTGTCTAATAACTTTTTTTTTTAATAATATAAAAGTTAGAGAAAACTGAGTAAAAGTTAGAGAAAACTGGGTAAAAGTTAGAGAAAACTGGATTAAAGTTATGTTGGTGCACAATAAATTTATTGTACAACTTGTGCACGCAAGACCTTTTGTTTTGTTTTAACTTAGAGCAAGATTAGGACCCGTATAAGTAGGGATGGCAATGGATCGGATTCGGATCGGATTCGGATCGGATGTAGTAAAATCCATATCCGATTCATCTGAAATTCGGACCCTAAATTTGCATCCGAATCCGACTCCGAAACTCCGAAATCCGAATCCGATCCATTTACCCTTACTGGAGGTCTGAATCCTACTCCGACTCCGAAACTCCGAAATTCGACTCCGATCTGATCCGATGGACCTCCGAAAGAGTCCGAAACTCCGAATCATCCGATCCAAATACATACAAATGCTCCCTATAAATTTTTCTTCAAATTTCCTATTAATTCCATTTGTTGCATATATTGGGTGCTCAAAAAAATAATATAAAATAAATTACACGCATATTAGTTTGCGACCACAAATTGTCTTAAAAAGAACTACTAGCATACTACTATACTAGCATATTTTCTTATCCAACACAATAACCAACAAAATGTCTTTTAAAATACAACCCCAAGTAAAATATCGTCAAATACAACCACAAAATGTCTTTCAAATACAACCCCAAATAAAAATGTTTTCAAACACAACCACAAAATGTCTTCAAACACAACCTCAAATACAAGCATCATCGAGAAAAGAGCTTCCAACTTGAATTCCAATGAAACCTATAAAATAAACAATAATAAACATTACTTGAAAACATATTTGATGAAATAGACATTAATAGATGTACAAACTTACTAAGTGGAAGACTCTTCATTAAGATTCATCTTCATTAAGATTCACATCTTCATCTTCCAAAATCGAGGCACATCCAAGAGTAAATTCAAGAGTATCACCCATAGTAGCTCCTAAAAATAACAACAATATTAAATAAATAAAATATATAGCAATAAATAGTTTAGATATATCAAATTTGAGAACAATTACCTTTAAATTGAGGAAGCCTCCAACTTTGAAGACACATTAAAGCTTCCACGGTGTCTTGGTGAAGTCTACTACGATGGGGACTAACAACTCTACCACCGGCACTAAAAGCACTCTCCGAAGCAACGGTAGAAATAGGCACCGCAAGAATATCCCTAGCAATCCTAGAAAGGGTAGGATACTTGCTTGTTTCGGCATTCCACCAAGCTAAAATGTGAAACTTGCTATCCTCCTTAACTATCCTACACTCCTCTAGGTATGTCTCTACCTCACATTTGCGAGGCTTTTTAATTGGTTGAGTAGACACATGCTTTGCCCATAATCCCTCTACTTCATCCAAATCCAAATCAACCATTGGCCTCTTACCCTTATCATTAGGAATGGGAGAAGGTGCTACCGAGGAAAATTCCTTATGATACATATCAAACTCATAATCAAGGGTTAAATCAAGTAAGAAGCGTCTAACCTTCTCACATTCCTCATCACCGCGTTCACCATAAATAGCACCAAAATAAAGAGACACACATTCCAATTTTCTCCTAGGATCCAAAACCGTTGCAACGGACAACATCATATTAATGACCTCCCAATATTTATCAAACTTAAGCAACATTTTTGATGCCATCAATTCAATTACTTTATTCCCACAAACCATCAATTTTCTCAATGCAAGCTTAATTTCACAAACTTTTTCAAAATACAAGTTTGCGGTGGTATAGTCTTTTCCCGAAAAAGCATCGGTGGCCCTACTAAACAATGCCAACTTTTCACAAATGTCACTTGCCATTTGCCACTCCTCTCTACTAGGCAACATGAATTTATCTTTTCCTCTTTTTCCAATTTTTGTAGACAACCTAGTGAAAGCATCTTTATACAAGAGAGCAACTTGTAACATTTGAAAACACGAATTCCATCTTGTCTTACAATCCAAAATCAATTTCTAAGTTATAGGAATTTTAACATAATTGCAAGCATCTTCAAACTTCTCATATCTATTAGGTGTTGAAGTACAAAAGGCAACAACACCGCGAACTTTTTCAATTGCACCACTAATGATATCCTGAAGGAAATAATGCCCTTGGTCCAAGTATGCATTCTATGTTAAGTCTAATAAATGCGGTTCAGTATTAATTAACAAGTTAATAATTCAGTGAGATCAAGTGAGCTGAATGCCTAGCTAGAGGCCGCTTCAGTTCAAGTGGAATTAATGATATTAATCCACAGCTTACTCTTGACTGAACCCGTAGGGTCACACAAATAGTACGTAAACGGATCAAGTATTTAATGGCATTAAATACTCCATCTATGAATATTCGGAACCGACGGATCTTGGTTTCAGTGGGAGCTAAGATCGTCACGGGCAAGAAATGAATACTCCGGAAACGATGATATTGCCGGAAACGGAAATATGGATCGTATCGGAAATATAAATATTATCCAAGTCGTAGATGTTGCCGGAAACGGAAACATGGTACGTATCGGAAAATATTATTGGAAATGGAAATATTACCAGAATCGGAAATATTGCCGGAAACGGAAATATTGTCAGAATCGGAAATATTGCCGGAATCGGAAAATAATTCCGGAAACGGAAATATTAAATATTTGTTCGAAACGGAAATTAATTCCGGAATCGGAAATATTAAATATTGTTCGTAATCGGAAATAGATTCCGGAAATGGAAATTTAATCAGAAGCGTATCGTACGAATTAGCATCGGACGAGGCTTGCCGGACGAAGGCCCAGCACGAAGCCGGGGCCATCGCCCAGCAAGCATGCGCGCCACAAGCCCAGCCAAGGCAGCGCCCAGGCCTACCGCAAGGCAGGCCCAGCGCGCGCCAAGGGCCACGGCTGCGTGGGCCGTGCTGCGCGGGCTGCTGCTCGCACGCGCATGGGCAGCCCTTGTGGCTGCCGTGTGTGTGTGAGTTTGTGCTCATGCGTGATTCCTGAATCTGCAAGAGTCAGTGTATGATTAAATGTCTATTCCTAATTGGATAAATTAATTAAATAGAATTCATGTAGGATTCTAATTCCAATTAATTCGCATCCTACTAGGATTACGATTCCTTTTCCATAACTCTATAAATAAAGGCCTAGGGGTCATAATTTATACACAAGTTTCAAAGTATTCAAAAGTGAGTTTTTTGAGAGAAAATTAAAACACATCTTGCTCCAAAAGTGCCGAAATTTTCTAGTACCTTAAGGGCGATTCTAGTTGGTCAATCTTAAGGCGGATCCGGACGTGCTGTGGACTATCTACGGAGGGACGACACTTGGAGTCCTAAAAGACTTGTTCTTGTTCGGTTCGGGCGCAGCTAGGGAGGGCACGCAACAAAGAGTATGCATCTAAATTATGCTATATGATTATGTGTAAATAATATGTTGTCCTGGGTTAATGGTTGTTTCCGCATGATCTATGTAATGTCATATGTATCATAACCTAACAGTGGTATCACGAGCCCCTTATTATTTTCATAATCTAAATTGCATGAACATGGTTAAATATTACAAATTTGCAAGAATTAAAAGGGGTGATTAATTTTCGTAATTGTTAATTAATTGCAAATTGCGTTTATTTAATTATATGTACGCAGTTTTTCGGCAGTTTCTTCATTACTCATCCGAATTGAGTGATTTTTGTGTCAATTCCGCATGTAAAAGGCATTCTAAAATTTTGACAAAAATAATATTTTTCTGCCGAACCCAGAATTCTCAAATTCGAAGCCTAGCTATGACTTTTCGAAGGTTTTAGTTTTTCGAATGCAAAATTTCGTAAATTTAAGATGTTAAATTAAATATTTGCGATTCCTGTTGATAAATCTTGAATTTTTGATTGACCTACTGCATATGTTTAACAAGTTTGAATGCCTAGTCTTGTTAATTATGCAATCTAATTTGTAATTATGATTAATTTGTTGAAAATTAGAATAATTTAGAATTAATTTGATTTTCATAATTAATTGTAATTTAATTAGAAACATATGATTAAAAACCACCATAAAAATTGTAAATTTACGATAAATTTTAAATTTTTATGACCTAGACTTGAATCCATATCAATCGGAAATCAATTGGATAATAAATTTTCGATTTTTTCGCCCTAAAATTATGAAATTAATAATATTTATTAATTTGTCATTAATTTTAAATATAAATTTTAAATTTTATGCGATTCGTTCAAATAACTTGCACGCACGAAGCAATGGACGCTTCGTGTTACCCTTAAGGGGTGTTGTATAATGCGGGCATGCGACGACGAGCAAGGGAGCTCGTCGCCCGTGCGGCACGAATGCAATGAGCAAGGGCGTAGTGCACGAGCACAAGGCAGCAGCCCTGCCTTGTGTCGTGTGCCACGAGCAATGAACGAATGGGCGTGGGCGAAGGGCGAGCCAAGGCAGTCGCCTGTGGGCAGCAAGCGAGCTGCGCCACAACGCGCGCTGCCTCGCACAAGTGCGCGCAGCCTCGCGCGCAGCGAGCGCAAGCTCGCGTGCCACGAGCGCTGCGCCCAGCACTGCTCGCGCGCGCAGCGCGCGATGTCGCTCGCCCAGCGAGCGATGTCGCGCACCAGCGAGCGATGGCTCGCGCGCGCAGCGCGCGATGTCGCTCGCCCAGCGAGCGATGTCGCGCACCAGCGAGCGATGGCTCGCGCGCGCAGCGCGCGATGTCGCTCGCCCAGCGAGCGATGTCGCGCCCCAGCGAGCGATGGCTCGCGCGCACAGCGAGCGAGCCAGCGCGCCCAGCGAGCGATCTCGCGCGCGCACTGCGAGCGATAGCTCGCGTGCGATGGGGCGCTGTGCGGAGGCTTGCGATAGGACAGCAGCAGCTATGCGACGAGCGCATGGGCTGCGCGCACATGGCCAGCAATGGCTGTGTGCGTACGGCCCATGGGCGTGCAACGCGTAGGGTGTTTGCGTTACGATTAGATCGTTTTGAATGTTTAATTTGAAAATTTCAGTTCACGTAATTTTAATTAATTTTAAAATTAATAATTTGAATTAATTTCTTGGATTTTAATTTTGAATATTATAATTATAATAAATGGAATTTATTCTAATTATTTTACTAAAATTAAAATCATGAATTAATTTAAATGCGACTGAAATTAAATTAAATTTTTGGATTCAATTATAAATTTATATGAGCTTTAAATTTTAATTAAATTTGTATGTTTCCGGTTAGACTAGAAATACAATTTTATGTTTAAAATTAGTAAAGCATATGAATTTATTGGTTTGAGTGGGAGCGCTTTTTAGTCATAAACTCTTGATTGGGTCTACAAATCCTTAAGGTTAAAACAACTCGATTAGAATTAATAAGGACTGAATAATTGGTAGATTATTTGATGCCCTTGATTAATTGCTGCAAATGTTTACGTGATGCATAATGTGTTTTACTAACCAGCTATGTGGGCCATTCATGATAATGAATGGGTGAATGGTATATATTGTATATGTACTGTTTTGCAGGTTATGAAGTGACTAGTATGGCCCAAATAGGATAGAAAATATGGTCTGCGTACCATTAATTTGAATGTAATTGGTCTAAAGTACCAAAGTTATTTTTCAATTCAAATATGGTCTGCGAACCATCAAATAGTTGTAATTAGTTATAGCTTATCCTATTTGAAGAAAATGGTGCCTCCCACGGAGATTTTCAAGACGGACTTTGAAGTCAAAGCTTCAAGATGAAGTCGGGCCATACTAGATCACAAATATCTTATGCATGTTTTAAGTTATTTATTGCTTTAAATATGTCTTAAAATGCATGAGATCAAAAGCTTGATTATGTTGCATGATTAAGGATTTTAGTTCACTTAAAATCTAACCAACATAGTAAGAGCCTTAAGTTCCAAACTTAAAAATTGAGTTAAAAGGTGCCATGCCAAAATATACACTTGCTTGGATATCCTTTACATCAATCTAGTAATAGTTTTCGCTCAGCGAGGTGTTACTTATTGGTCCTAAAGGGGCAAGGTACACAAATAATTGTGAGTACATGTTAGTTTTGGTGAAACTCAACGATATAAGTAAGGAGTCCTTTTATGTCGTGGCAAATTCGATAGGTTTACCTAATAAGTTCTTAGACGTACCTATCAACCAAGAATAGTTTCTAGACTATTAGCAAAAGGCTTTTGCTTACCTAAGATGTTCTAGGATTAAGTCGACAAACTGTGCTTAGTTCTTCAATGATTTTAGGATCTTGGAATCATTTTATTCACACCTGCCGGAACACATAACTTGAATAAAATGCTTAATAAACATTAAATTATGCATGTATGCTAGAATTTAAGTTTATTAAGAGAAACTGTGAATGGTTATTTATTTGTTTATTCTTTTCAATTGTAGTTTTTAATATGGCAAACAACAATTCATTCAACATTCGATCAATTCTCGAAAAGGAGAAGTTGAACGGGAAAAACTTCCTTGACTGGCAAAGGAACTTGCAAATAGTTCTTATGCAGGAAGAAAAGGAGTATGTCCTAGATGAGGCGATGCCCGAAGCTCCTGGCGACGGGGTCACTCAGGCTGCCCTCAATCGTTGGATTGATGCCAACAAGGATGTGAAATGTCTAATGCTCGCCACCATGAGTGCGGATCTGCAGAAAACGTTCATCAACTCAGATGCTTTCACAATCATCAGTGAGTTGAAGAACATGTTCCAAGATCTGGCTCGAGTCGAAAGATTCGAGACTCATAGGCAAATTCTTGAGACCAAGCTTAAGAAAGGCGAGCCCGTAAGTCCACATGTTCTCAAAATGATTGGACTCATTGAGAATATGAGTCGGCTGGATCAGCAATTTTCTCAGGAAATGGCTATAGACACCATCCTCCATTCTCTTCATAGCGGGTATGATCAGTTCAAACTGAACTACAGTATGAATAGTCTGGACAAAACGCTCACTGAGCTTCACGGTATGCTGAAGACCGCTGAAAAGACGCTCAAAAGTGATAAGCAGGATGTGCTTATGGTGCGTGGGGGCAAGTTCAAGAAATCTGGAAAGAAGAGGAATGCTAAGAAAGGTGGCAACAAGGCCAGCCCAACTAAGCAAACTGGCGCCAAATCTGCAAAGAGGAAGGTCAGTCAACCCACTTCTGAATCCGAATGCTTCTACTGCAAGAAGAAGGGGCATTGGAAGAGAGATTGCTTGAAGCTAAAGGAAGATCAGAAGAACGGAACAGTCGTTCCATCTTCAGGTATTTTCGTTATAGACTGTATACTTGCTAATTCAACTTCTTGGGTATTAGATACAGGTTGTGGCTCACACTTATGTTCCAATCCACAGGGACTAAGAAGAAGTAGAAAGTTAAGCAAGGGAGAAGTCGACCTACGAGTGGGAAATGGAGCACGGATTGCTGCATTAGCCGTAGGAACTTACTATTTGTCGTTGCCCTCCGGGCTAGTTTTGGAACTGGAAGAATGTTTCCATGTTCCAAGTCTTACTAAAAACATCATTTCAGTTTCTTGCTTAGATGCTAAGGAATTTTCCTTTATAATAAAAGACAATAGTTGTTCGTTTTATTTTAAAGAGATGTTTTATGGATCTGCTAGATTAGTCAATGGACTTTATTTATTAGATCACGACAAACAAGTATATAACATAAATACCAAAAAGGCCAAAAAGGATGATTCAGATCTCACCTATCTGTGGCATTGTCGATTAGGCCATATAAACTTGAAACGCTTAGAAAGACTTCAAAAGGAAGGAATTCTAGAACCATTTGACTTAGAGGATTATGGTAAATGCGAATCATGTTTACTTGGCAAAATGACAAAGCAACCTTTCTCTAAAGTCGGAGAAAGAGCAAATGAACTATTGGGTTTAATCCATACAGATGTATGTGGACCAATGAGTACAAATGCTAGAGGTGGTTTCAGCTACTTTATCACTTTCACTGATGACTTCAGTAGGTATGGTTATGTCTACCTAATGAAGCATAAGTCTGAATCCTTTGACAAATTCAAGGAATTTCAGAGTGAAGTAGAGAATCAATTAGGCAAGAAGATTAAGGCACTGCGGTCTGATAGAGGCGGTGAATATCTGAGCTATGAATTTGATGACCATCTGAAAGAATGTGGAATTCTATCAGAATTGACTCCTCCTGGAACACCACAATGGAACGGTGTGTCAGAACGGAGGAACAGAACCTTGCTAGACATGGTCAGGTCAATGATGGGTCAGGCCGAACTTCCATTAGAATTTTGGGGACATGCACTAAATACAGCTGCACTCACTATAAATAGAGCTCCGTCTAAAGCTGTCGAAAAGACTCCATACGAATTATGGTTTGGAAAGCCTCCAAATGTGTCTTTTCTTAAGATTTGGGGATGTGAAGTATACGTCAAACGATTAATTTCAGACAAACTTCATCCAAAATCTGACAAATGTATCCTTGTGGGCTATCCAAAGGAAACAAAGGGGTATTACTTCTACAATACATCTGAGAACAAAGTGTTTGTTGCTCGAGATGGTGTCTTTTTGGAGAAGGATCACATTTCCAAAATGACAAGTGGGAGAAAAGTAGACCTCGAAGAAATTCGAGTCGAACAACAAACTCTAGAGAATGCTCAAGATGACATTCAGGATGAAACTCAGAGATCTTTAGAAGAATCTGGTGAGAATCATGGTCAATCTAGAAATGTTACCCCGCGTAGATCGCAAAGATATAGATCTCAACCGGAAAGGTACTTAGGTATTTTGACGAACGAGAGCTATGACGTTCTATTACTTGAAAGTGATGAACCTGCGACTTACAAGCAAGCTATGACGAGCCCTAGCTCCAAGCAGTGGCAAGAAGCCATGCAATCTGAATTAGACTCCATGTCTGAAAACCAAGTATGGGATTTGGTCGATTTGCCAGATGGCTACCAAGCCATTGGAAGCAAATGGGTTTTCAAACTGAAAAAGGACAAGGATGGGAAACTTGAAGTTTTCAAAGCTAGATTGGTTGCAAAAGGTTACAGGCAAGTCCACGGTGTGGATTACGATGAAACCTTTTCACCAGTTGCAATGCTAAAGTCTATTCGAATAATGTTAGCAATCGCTGCATATTACGATTACGAAATATGGCAGATGGATGTCAAAACTGCTTTCTTAAACGGCGTTTTAACAGAAACTGTGTTTATGACACAGCCTGAAGGTTTTGAGGATCCAAAGAATGCTAAAAACGTATGCAAGCTAAAGAAGTCAATCTACGGATTGAAGCAGGCATCCAGGAGCTGGAATATACGTTTTGATGAAGCAGTCAGTGACTTTGGTTTCATCAAGAACGCGGACGAATCTTGTGTATACAAGAAGGTCAGTGGGAGCAAAATTGCTTTCCTAGTATTATATGTCGACGACATATTGCTTATCGGAAATGACATTCCTATGTTGAACTCTGTCAAGATTTGGCTTGGGAAATGTTTTTCGATGAAGGATCTAGGAGAAGCACAGTACATATTGGGCATCAAGATTTACAGAGATAGATCTAAAAAGATGATTGGACTTAGTCAAAGCACTTATATCAATAAGGTGCTTGATAGGTTCAAGATGGCGGACTCCAAGCGAGGCTACCTACCCATGTCTCATGGAATGACTCTAAGCAAGACTCAGTGCCCAAAAACACTTGATGAGCGTAGACGAATGAATGGGATTCCATATGCATCATTGATTGGTTCAATAATGTATGCTATGATATGTACACGCCCGGATGTTGCGTACGCACTCAGTGCTACGAGCAGATACCAGTCAGACCCAGGAGAGGCGCATTGGACTGCTGCCAAGAATATTCTGAAGTACCTGAAAAGGCACAAAGATGACTTCCTGGTCTATGGTGGAGATGATGAATTAATTGTTAAAGGCTATACGGACGCAAGTTTCCAAACCGACAAAGATGATTTCAGATCACAGTCTGGGTTTGTCTTCTGCCTCAACGGAGGAGCAGTAAGCTGGAAAAGTGCTAAGCAAAGCACCATTGCGGATTCTACAACTGAAGCGGAGTACATTGCTGCACATGAAGCAGCAAAGGAAGCTATATGGCTAAGGAAGTTCATAGGAGAACTTGGTGTAGTCCCCTCCATTAAAGGACCAATAGCCCTGTATTGTGATAATAACGGAGCTATTGCACAGGCAAAAGAGCCTAGACACCACCAGAGAGTCAAGCATGTACTTCGTAGATTTCACCTTCTACGAGAGTTCGTTGAAAGAAAAGAAGTCGAGATAAGCAAAATTGGAACTGATGACAACATATCAGATCCATTAACTAAACCTCTGCCGCAAGCGAAGCACAACTCGCACACTGCAGCTATGGGAATCAAGCATATTGGAGAATGGCTTTGATGTCTCTGTTTAATGTTTTAAAGTTTTAGAGTTTAAATCTTTGTAAAACATTATTGGTTAATCATTCACAATAAATGAAAGGAATTCATTTTTCCATTTAATTTGTGGTTTATTAAATGATGAGTCCCTTCAATTTGACGATATATTCAAGATAGACTGTCAGGACCAGTCCTGTGACTAAGAAATGTCTATCAAGTGAACTTGAATGTCAAAGGTTGAAAATGGTCCCTAATCGGAGTTTTCTATAAAATTGGACGCATAGAAAACGTTAGACGATTAGAATGCAAGATGACTAGTAGTTCTGTTTCTTGAACTATGTGGACATGGCAATGTCATAATCATTTGCATAGATACTTACTTTGGGAAGACTAGTATCGGACAAGACCTATGAAACTTTACTGTAAGAGATGAAAGTCTGTCATAAGTAAATTTCATTAAATTATTAGACACTAAATCCTCAATACCTGAGTGATTTGAGATTACTTGTTTGAGAACTGGTTGCTTTGACGTTGACCAACCGTCGCACCGTAAAAGGAGGCTATAAAGGCAACGCTCAGGTAATCACCTATCAAACGAAGTCTAATCTCAAGATCGCAAGATTGGGATTGTCCTCCCATAAATCGGGATGAGATGCTTAAAAGTTGTACAAGGCCACTCGGAGAGCTAGAAACTGTGAAATGCATGGCCGTGCTCGGATGAATCATAGGCTATGATTATCTGTTTATTTGATCAGTTGAACTCTGAAACCGAGGAACACCTCTGGACATAATAAGGATGACAACTCTTACCTTATGTTCAAGAGCAAGCATCGAGCGACAAAGGAATTAGGAAATGCACACTTGTCCCTAAGGACAAGTGGGAGACTGAAGGAAATAATGCCCTTGGTCCAAGTATGCATTCTATGTTAAGTCTAATAAATGCGGTTCAGTATTAATTAACAAGTTAATAATTCAGTGAGATCAAGTGAGCTGAATGCCTAGCTAGAGGCCGCTTCAGTTCAAGTGGAATTAATGATATTAATCCACAGCTTACTCTTGACTGAACCCGTAGGGTCACACAAATAGTACGTAAACGGATCAAGTATTTAATGGCATTAAATACTCCATCTATGAATATTCGGAACCGACGGATCTTGGTTTCAGTGGGAGCTAAGATCGTCACGGGCAAGAAATGAATACTCCGGAAACGATGATATTGCCGGAAACGGAAATATGGATCGTATCGGAAATATAAATATTATCCAAGTCGTAGATGTTGCCGGAAACGGAAACATGGTACGTATCGGAAAATATTATTGGAAATGGAAATATTACCAGAATCGGAAATATTGCCGGAAACGGAAATATTGTCAGAATCGGAAATATTGCCGGAATCGGAAAATAATTCCGGAAACGGAAATATTAAATATTTGTTCGAAACGGAAATTAATTCCGGAATCGGAAATATTAAATATTGTTCGTAATCGGAAATAGATTCCGGAAATGGAAATTTAATCAGAAGCGTATCGTACGAATTAGCATCGGACGAGGCTTGCCGGACGAAGGCCCAGCACGAAGCCGGGGCCATCGCCCAGCAAGCATGCGCGCCACAAGCCCAGCCAAGGCAGCGCCCAGGCCTACCGCAAGGCAGGCCCAGCGCGCGCCAAGGGCCACGGCTGCGTGGGCCGTGCTGCGCGGGCTGCTGCTCGCACGCGCATGGGCAGCCCTTGTGGCTGCCGTGTGTGTGTGAGTTTGTGCTCATGCGTGATTCCTGAATCTGCAAGAGTCAGTGTATGATTAAATGTCTATTCCTAATTGGATAAATTAATTAAATAGAATTCATGTAGGATTCTAATTCCAATTAATTCGCATCCTACTAGGATTACGATTCCTTTTCCATAACTCTATAAATAAAGGCCTAGGGGTCATAATTTATACACAAGTTTCAAAGTATTCAAAAGTGAGTTTTTTGAGAGAAAATTAAAACACATCTTGCTCCAAAAGTGCCGAAATTTTCTAGTACCTTAAGGGCGATTCTAGTTGGTCAATCTTAAGGCGGATCCGGACGTGCTGTGGACTATCTACGGAGGGACGACACTTGGAGTCCTAAAAGACTTGTTCTTGTTCGGTTCGGGCGCAGCTAGGGAGGGCACGCAACAAAGAGTATGCATCTAAATTATGCTATATGATTATGTGTAAATAATATGTTGTCCTGGGTTAATGGTTGTTTCCGCATGATCTATGTAATGTCATATGTATCATAACCTAACATATCCAACCCATCATTGACAACCAAATTCAAAATATGTGCACAACATCTCATATGCAAATAAGTACCACTCAAAATAAGCTTACTAGGAGCAAGTTTTTCACGCAACACATCCATAACCGCATCATTAGTAGAAAAATTATCAACGGTGATAGTAGATACCTTTTCATCCAAGTTAAAGCTCTTCAAGCATGCAATCAATGCCTTACTAATTGTATCTTTGTTGTGTGGGCATGGAACATACATGAACCTAACAAAGATTGTATATAATTAGTTATACAAAATATTAAATTAACTATACCAATAATAAATAAAAAGAACAAATACATAAATTTTATACACTAATCATTTAAGTGTAGTATACCTTATAAGACGATTTTGCAAAATCCAATCATCATCAATGTAATGCGCCGTGACGGCCATATAGCCTTTCCTTTGATTTCCACAAGTCCACATATCCGTTGTGATGGCAACCTTACTTTCATTTTCACCCAAAGACTTCATCAAGCGAGTTTTTTCTTCCTTGTAATCTTTTAGAAGATCGGATTTCACCGTATTCCTTGAGATGATGTGAAAATCGGGGTTAATACTTTGTACAAATCTTCTAAACCCAATGTGATCAACGATAGCAAGAGGGTACTCATGCATAAGAATCATGTTAACTAACTCATTCCTTGATATTTGTTGGTTGAACTTGAATTTTCCAATTGACATGGTAGGAATTTCATTCTTACTTTGTGCATTAGCTAGCAACAATTGTTGTTTCACATCAAGAGTTTGAGAAACTTTCATATACCTCTTTGCATGATCCTTCAAGTGTGATGTACCACTTGTACTTTTACCCACCAAAGCCTTCTTACAACCTCTACAAATTGCTTTTATTTCTCCTTTAATCACTTTTTTATCAAAAAAGTTCCACACCTGTGAAGTTAACTTTTTAACATTAGCACCCGTAATAGTACACTCATCCTCTTCCTCGACTTTATTATTTACTTGGGATACATTTGTAGCATTCCTCCTAGTAGTCCTTGAAGGAGGAGGTAGTTCCGGTTCCTTCAAATGTTCGTCATTCGGTCTAGAAGATGCTTCATCGGTTGAAGTATCCATTAATATCGGAGTTGAGTCCACTGTATGTAAATAGTTATAATTAGATAACGGATAACACATTTTATCAACTATATACATGATGATACAATTAATTAACAAAACTAATTAATTACAAGATTTGGCTTACTCTGATTGATTAGTGAATATGGAACATTTTGAGACTTGAATATAAGTGGTTGGGTTGCATAAGTTGGACATTTCGTTTCTGTTTACACTTATTAAAATACATCATTTATTTTAAAACCCTCTAATTCATAATATCATAGGTCGGTACTCGGTAGTTCAAAACTTATGTCCGAATCATAGGTCATTAATTTATAAAAAAAAGTTCGAAACAAACCCTCATACATTCTTAACTCATGTGAGTCATGTCCTTAACATATCATCAAGCAATTTGTCCAAAAAATCAAGAAAAACGAGTCTCTCAAACAATTAAAAAACTTAACTCCAACTATACAAAAAAAAGCCTCAGAAAAGGAACATGAAACTTGATGAGGAGGGCTACCACTTGGTTTTTTCTATTCAATTGCACCGCCAGCTTTAATACTTACAAACAATGGCAATATGGATTTATAAAAGCTTGAGTACACTAATAATTTCTATAAAAGTTTCTTCTAACAATTTCTATAAAACTTGTGGATTTATAAACAATGGCAATATGTGAAGAGGGGAGACAAAAATAAACATACCTTAGCGACGAAAACCTTAGCGGTGGTGGTCGGCGAACCTTAGAGACGACAACCACAGCACACCGGGTCGGAGGTGGTTAGTGGAGCGACAAAAACATTAGTAGCGGTGGTCCGTGGTCGGCGGTGGTCCGTGGAGGGACGGAAAATCGTGAGGTGAGATAACCAGAGAACCTTGAGGTGAGAGACAGAGAGAGTGGTAGAATTAGGGAAGGGCGGTTGTGAGCTTGTGAGTTGAGTTTGCTAGAATTTAGGATTAGGGTTTAGTTTTCAAATTTCCCCCCCTTTTTTACTTACTAAATTTTAATCAAATTATGTAGTTTGAATCAAATGTAGTTTCATTTTGGTACACCCGTTTGGTAAAAAAATATCGTATTGTGATATATAAAAATAATTTTTGTTATACTAAGGCTTTGTTCGGTAACTTCTGTAGTTCTGTTCGACTTATTTTGACTTATTTCATACTCCCTCCGTATTTATTTAAGAGATACACTTGGTTGGGCACGGGTATTAAGAAAAAGAATTGAATGAAATAAAGTAATAAAACAAGTGGGGTTGAGTAGATATTTTAATAAGAAAAACAAGTGGGGACCATGTCATTTTAGAGTGTGGGGGTGGGGTGTAGATATATTATTTAATTAGATGGTGGGGTTGATAAGTTATTAAAAATGACAAGTGTATCTCTTAAATAAATACGGCCGGAAAAGGCAAGTGTATCCCTTAAATAAATACAGAGGGAGTATGAAATAAGTTCAGATATGTTCAGATAAGTTCAGATATGTTCAGATAAGTTAAGATAAGTCTATATAAGTTCAGTTAAGTTCAGATAAATTCATATAATACTCCGTATAAGTTTAGACAAAATAAGTCGAATAGAACGAAGCTCAAGTTACTTGTTTTAAACTCGTGTGATGTACGATTTTGTTTTAATATCTCATGTATAAACTTGAATATAATGTATTCGACTAATATCATACAAAATAAGTTAAATAAGTATACTAAATTACTAATAAGTTAAGTATGTCTATGTTCTATACACCTAAACGTATCTTTTCTGAACTTAACAAACTTTTAGAAATAAGTGAAAATAAGACTAACAGAACAAATTTAGACAAAATAAGTTGAATAGAACAGTGCCTACGTAATACTCCATACTATGCATCGTCAGGATGATAACATATGATAAATATTGTTAACACAAATTCTTATTTACAAGTGGTGTATAATAAATATTGTACACTGGAGTAAAAGTTAACTCAAAATGCTTAAAAGTTAAGCTTATATATGTAAAAGTTATCTATGTTTTAGTGATTTTTTTTTTTCATTTTAATAAAACTTATTTCTTCAAAAATCACTAATAATGTATAAAATTAATCGTTTAACCCTTTAAAATGTTTATCTATCCACTTTTTTTCACTAATATAAAAGTTAATCATAACTAGGTTAAAGTTACATAAAAATGGGTAAAAGTTATCTTGGTGTACAATAAACTTATTGTACACCTTATGCGCGCAAGACCTTTTGTATTTTTAAATAGTAATGAAAAGATTGCTATTGTATTGATTGTTTTATATTTACAATAGCTATGCGCATTGAGTTTTGAGTACAAACATATTTAATACTTTGTATAAATGTATAGTATTGCACTAGAATGATAAACTATGGCCCTATAAAAGCACATTGATGTGCTAAGAAAGGGAGAATCATTAAAAAAGATAAATAGATTATGAATCCGTCAAAAAATAAGTTCTTTAAGATAATAGTTACATCCTGTTTTACTTACATAGCAGTATGGCACCTGTATTTTTTAATTGGTATATTACGTTGAAATCTTTTTTTTTTTATTGGTCGTAATTTAATGACTATCTGATCTCATGTGTTAGTTTTACCTACATGGAATTTGAATTTCTTTAATGCTAAATTAGAAATCCTATTTTTCTTTGCTAAAATCTAAGGAATTTCCAGTAAATTAATAAATTACATATACCCGATTTAATTAAATATATTAGATTAGATAGGAAACTTCCCTAAAAAAGCCATAAATGGAAAAGAATTTCGGATTCGGATTCGGACTCGGACTCGGATTCGGGTCGGATTCGGTTTCGGATTCGGGTCGGATTCGGATTCGGATCGGATTCGGCTCGGAGTCTCAGCAAACTCCATATCCAATCCATATCCATTCGGATTCGGATGTTTTTATTCGGATTCGGATTCGGACTTTTTTTTTCCCGGATTCAGATCGGATTTTTTTCTTCGGATCGGGTCGGACTCGGTTCGGATTCGGATGTGATTGCCATGCCTACGTATAAGTAATACTCTGAGTAATAATTTTACTGAGTATTAACTTAATACCTTTTATTTAAGCGGGAGAGTACGATAAAAGTTTGAGCAAGATCTTCTTAAGACATTTAAACATCCATTTGATTTATTATTTTCACAAGTATGAGAAGTCTTGAATGAGTACGAGGGGTGAAGTGGAAATATTAAGTAAATATGAAAAGGTTTAGACAAGAATTCGAGAAATTGAACATAAATAGAAATTAATAAAAAGATGATGGGTAGGTCTTAGCTTACACTAGCGCTAATCTTGCTCTTTTTATTAATATTTATTTATTTTCAATTTCTCGGATTCTTATTGAGACCCTTTCAGACTTACTTAAATTTCTACTTCACCCCTCGTACCCATTCAAGACTCCTCAAACTTAAGAAAATAATAAAAGAAAAAATAATAATAATTAAGATTGAATTTACGGTTTAAACGTCTTAAATAGAGTCTTGGAATTCCAAGACTCTTACTCAAACTTTTGTCATACTCTTTCACTGGGAGATCTTAGGTTAATACTCAATAAGACTATTAATCATACTATTGCTCAGATTAACGCTAATCTTGCTCTTAGAGATTATTACCCGCCGCTTATTAGATTGTGATAAAATATACAAATTCTTGTAGTGTCTGGTGCTCGATTTTTTATTTTATGTTTACTTGATATGAAGTGTCAGGAAACTTATCACTTTTGGATTTGTTTTACAAATTAAATAACTTTTTTATATTTTGATGTTTAAATCAATTCCAATAATGAAGCAAACATTAGAATGCATTTTGAATTCATAACTCCATGGTATTACCAACGAATTCCAATTTATTGAACCAAAAATCCGAGCCAAGAGTGCCACAGTGTACATTAATGCGGTGATGATAATATGATATCTGGTCCGTAGTCTTGCCCGACACTTTTATTACACTACCTGTTTGACCATCGCACGCAATTAGGCTACTGCCTACGATAATCCAGTACATGCATTTTACTGTACCAACTACACCACCGCCCTCTCCTATTTGCGTCTTGTACAAGCTTCAGGTGACCATTAATTTTTCTCCAACACACAAAACTCAAAGCTGGACAACATAAAAACTAAATTAGTAACGACTACCGCCCGTTGGGTCTAGGCGGAGAGGTGTAAATTATTCTTTATACACGTTTATTAGACTGGATCATTCATCATTGGAGTAGGTACTTGCATTTTTAAGGTAAAAAATACTTATTTGAAGGTGGTGTACACTAATATTACTTGTAGATCGGAGTAAAAATTATGTCAAAATATTTAAAAATCACCTACTCCCTCCGTCCTTTAATACTCGCACCGATTTGACTGGTGCGGAGTTTAAGACATTTGAATTGACTTATTAATTTAATGGATGTTAGTTGATAGTGGAGTATTTTTTTAATATAATTAGTGGGAAATGGCAAATAAAAAAGGTGAATCATTAGCACAAAATACAAGACTAGTAAAAAAGAAAGATAACAAGAATGTACTCCGTACTACTCCACTACTAGCTAGAGTGGAAATTAAAATGATACTTCTACTACTCCGTAATAACAATATTAAGATTCACCACTAATCTGAGTCTGACAAATAAAAATTATAAGGGTTGCAATGAAATGGATCATACTCCCAATCCTCATTATAATTTAACGGGTTGCAATAATCATCATAATCCAAATATTCACCATCAAAATCATACCCGTACCCGAAACCATCTTCATCGTCTTCATCATCTTCTTCGTCTTCATCCTCGCCGTCGTCATCATCGTCACCATAACCAAGAGATAGACCGAGAAGACACGAAACATAAGCATCAACACAAGCATATTGAACTTGCTCATTCGTAAGCCAGAATTGATCCCAATCACTCATCCCCACTTCCCTCGGTTTCACAATCCCAGGAAAACCTAGCACATCTTCCGCCATATCTTCCATTGAAATGTTTCCGTATCCTTCTTCTCTGGCTAAATCGATTAGGTATTCGACGTGCAATTGATGATCAGAACCTTCAAGAAGATTCCTGTCTCTTCCGTTGTGGACCCCAACGAAGGTGATGCGGTCATCGGAGAGAAGGCGGCGGAGGGTGGCGGGGATGTTTGGAGCGTGAGAGAGTTGGAAGATTAGGCAGTCGGTGTCGACGCAGAGTTGGAGGGTGGAGGCGGCGTTCGAGTAAGGTTGCCATTGGACGCCGAGGCCGATGACGAGGGTGGAGGAGTAAAGAGAGTCGGCGTAGTTGTTGCGTAGGTCATAGACCCATTGACGCGCGATGGCGGGGATAGAGGTAACGGTGGTTTGGATTGCGGTGGAGAAGAAGGTTGTTGTGAAGGTTTGAGAGCGTTGGGGGTTTTGGTTGTGGTGGCGGGCGGTGGTGATGTGGCGGGGGTTCATTTTTTTGTGTGTGTTTCTGTGGGTTATGTTAGGGTTAAGAATTTTTTGGAAGGAGAAAGTGAGATGGGTGAGGGCATTGAGGGGGTTTAAGTGAAGTGTGCTAAAGCTTCATCAATACGCTTTGATGTGGACTTGTGGAGTCATAGCGTTTTCAACCTTTCTAAGAAATCGGGTTTATCAATTGGGGAAAGATTTCGACCTAAAAGTAAATAAGATTATTTTCTTTACCTGAACAGCTGAACCTCGTCTACGGTAATTTTATTGTTGATTCAAAGTCATCCGTTTACTTTAGCACCCACTCTATTTATCATAAACTTTTTAAAAAAGTCGATCTACGATAATATATTGTGGCGGCTTCAAAGAAGTGAAAATTATTATGTGCATCCGGGTGTACCTTGCATCCAAGAGTATTTTTATGCCCATTGGTGATCATTCTCACATTTTCTCCTCGCATGTAAGGGGAAAATGTGAGAGGGTGCACAGTGCACCCGGGTATATATAATATGTTTATATATGTACTACAAAAGAAGAAGGTTATCTGCATGCACCTTCTGTTCTTTAATTATCCTTTGTGATGTTATTAGTTTTTTTTATTGTAGTGATATATTACCTTAAGTGGTAGATCAATGTACAATATTTTACATGGTGTGAGTCCAAGACCCACATAACCTACTATAGTATTACCTATATTACACTTGTGTATTGGTGTATTCTCATTGTTGTTGTTGTATTGGTCATAGTTTTAACTTGTAACAAACATATCACTCTTGATCAGGGTCACTTCATTGTTTATTGTTAAGGTCACATTATTCATTGGTTCGGGTCACATTATTCATTGGTTCGGGTCACATTTATCCTTGAGTAAGGTAACTTTAGTCATCTAATAATATCACTTATATTTTTGGTCGGGTACACTTTTATCTTTGGCCTGGGTCACTTTTTACCTTTAGTGAGTTCTATTTTTCACTTTTTACACGCTAGGTTGGATGTACAGTAAAATACCGTAAAATGTGGGTACACAAAAGTTTTTGTTTACCTACATAGTGATCTTTATTGTTCACATAGTGACAATAAGAAATTAAACACCAATTTTCTTAGATATAATAACCATTTTTTGAATCAAAGTAATCCTATGTTTTTTAAAAGAGAATCATAACTTTAAATCACATTATTCAAGCATATCATGTACTAACGATACCAATTTGATATTATTTTCATAATAATTTTAATAAACACGTCAAAATAAATTAGAATCAAGTTGTTAACTTTTCGTTTTAGGCATGGTCCACAATAAATTTAGTACGTAACATTGTAGTGGACCAAGTCCATTTAAGAATTAGTGAAGTAAACAAAGGGTTTTGTAACTTTTGTTAGAATATGTCTTGAATCGGTTAAATTATCCTTCGAAAAAATCGATAAGGAAATTTTGATGTTATTTTAAACTATGGCTATTCACTCCATATTTAATTAAAACATACACTTCCCATAATCGGCCGTGTTTAATTTCATCTTATTTTAATAAATTCAACTCACCCTCCTAAAATTACGTGTTGGTCAAACTGTATCTTTTAAAGCCTTGTTCTCTTCAACTTATAGGACCTTATTTTCAGGTCCTATAAGTTCAGATAAGTTCCAATAAGTTTAGATAAGTTCAGATAAGTTCAAATAAGTTTGAATAAGGTCCTATAAGTTACAATAAGTTCCTATTAGTTCCAATAAAAGCATATAAGTTCCAATAAGGTCCAAAAAAGGTCTTATAAGTTCCAATAAGGTCGTATAGGTTCCAATAAGGTCGTATAAGTTTCTATAAGTTCTTAAACAAAATATGTAATATTATGATTATTTGCGTTGTTATATTAAATAAATCATATTTATGTTATTATATTAAAATTCTTTGTGATCACTAATTAAAGTTAATAATTACCGATTATTTGTAAGTATTAATTAATATATTATTATTAATTATTGTCAATATAATTTTAAGGGAAAAACTTATTTTTAAATATTACGTGTACATCACAAATCAATTGACTATTATTTTGGTGAGACATACAACAAATAACATGTACGTAGTAGTAATCACAACGTATTGAAACACCGCCTGTAAATATTTAGAGGTAACATATTTTGTTGCTTAATAAAAATGATACTTATATATCTTATCAATTGATTGCTTCAATCATCATAGTATAAATTTTGGATAATTATTTTCAATATTCTAATGGTTAAAAGTTTAGTAATAATCTAATAAACTTTAAATAAAGTCTAATAAGGTTAAATAAGATCTTATAAGGTCTTATAAGGTCCTATAAGGTCCAATATGGTCCTATAATTTAAGTTTCAATAAGGTATTATAAATTTCAATAAGGTCCTATAAGTTTCAATAAGGTTCTATAAGGTCCTATAAGTTCAGATAAGTTCAGGACTTACAAGTTGAAGAGAACACACCCTTATTATATAGGGTAAAAGTATTTGTTTCGGCCTGTTTTATAGGTCTTATTCTGCAACTGTCTATAGATCCAGTACTATAAAAATTCTTAGATCATAATCTATTTGTTTGGGCCTGTTTTATAGTTTCTTTAATGACTCATTACGTAAGGTTGAATGTTATACTAGTTGTACTTGTTGGCTTCCTCTTGGGGTTGACACGAGGCAAGTGCGAGCTAGGGGTAATGAATTGCAAAAATAATGTTTTGCTATAAACAAAATATCTCATTAAGATAATTTAGTAGAAATTAGAATAATTATCAAAAGGAAACAAAATTAAAATAAATTAGAGTAATGATATTCAAACCTTATATATATATATATATATATATATATATATATATATATATATATATATATAAAAGAATTTATTTGAAGACGTTAAATTTGAGAATTAATTTTTGGAAGACTAGCATAAGAGTAATTAATAATATTTTAAATTCACTCACCAACTTAATATAATTCCAAAAAAACTAAATATTAAGTCAGTTTTAGAAGAAAATCTTAAGGGCGGTGATATATGCGTTTTATATAGAGTTTTTACCTCCGTCCCTTAGTACTTTTATGTATCAAACGTGCTCTTAGGAGCCGTTTCTAGTACTAATGTGTGCTATTGAGTGTGCCTTGAGTTTCAGGTTTGATTATGAGAAATTGGTCGTTTTAGACCCGTTTCATTGTTGATCAAGGCCACTAGATGAGTCCGAGAAGTTCAGGACTTCCATCGTCGACTTTCGGGAGCCTTAGATGCTTATGGTTGAGCCCCGGGAGTTAGACTTGGCGATACGGGCGAGATACATTGAAGATTGCAAATCGCCCTGGAAGCTGAGGGCGAAATGCAACCATCGGGCGGAATTATAAGCAAGCCAAGTTCATCAACGCGCGCCCGATCGGGCGCAGCTCGCCCGATCCGGATCGGGCGGTCAATCTGGAGGCTTTGTGGAGATTTCGCAATCCGCCCGATCGGGCGGATTTTGGACCGATCGGGCCGACTATCGAGTGATTCGCCCGATCGGGCGAAGCGTCGCCCGATCGGGCGACGCCAACCTACAGCAGTTTTTCGCGTTTTTACTTCCGTTTTTAGGCCTTATTTTGGCAAAACTATTTAAGCAAACTTGTTTTATTTTTTAGGGACATCTTATTTTCCAGCACTAAACCCTTAGTTTATTTTTCTAAGTTTTATTTCCTCTCTACATTAATTCAAACACTTAGTTCGATTTATATAAAAACACAAGCTTTCAATTTCCATTGTTCGAGAATTAGGTACTGCTTCTTACTTTAATTTATTCTATTGCTTTGATCATGTTTTCCATTATGTTAATCGCTTTGTTATTAGCTATCATGAGTGAGTAGTTTAATTTCTAGGGTTTAGGGGATCCATGAATGCATGATTGGGATTATATGTGGACTTGATTATTTGATTGATTGATTATAATTTCTATAGCTTATTATTATTGCTCGTCAATTCTGTTCGGCCGGACTATTTTGATTTGAGTTTGATTAACCTTAGATTATGCGCCGAGAGGTATAAATCTGATGTTTTTGGTCTGTGGCTATTAGATAGGAATTATTTCTAGTACGTAGCGAGAGCCCGCTAGTTGTTCTATCCTAAGGAATTCATAAGATTCGAGAGATGCATGTTTTCCTAGTTATGATTGTTAATTAATTGTTATTGTCCGTTGTCCAATCCCGGTCTGCATTTATGGTGAACCGCTGCCCTAGATTCCCTTAATATTGTTATATTCCAGTTTGATTATTTGCCTTAGCTTAATATACAAACCAATCAAATTCTTTGTTACCAGTAGTCTAGATTAGTTAATTAATAGTAGAAAGAACATTGTTTCCCTGTGGATACGATCCCTGCTTCCCTTGCTATATTTTTAGTTGGTGAACGTTAGGTTTATCTTTGATAGGAGTGCGATTTAGCCTGTCAAATTTTGGCGCCGTTGCCGGGGAAACGGTTTTATTTTCTGTTATTAATTGTTTTTCTAGATTATTGTTTGTCACTTCTCAAGGGACTCCCGTTCCTTGAGACCGGATCTCACGACTGTTTTCTAGTTCTTGCTTGTTTATGCCCAGGACTGTCCATACCAGCGATCTGACTTCGTTCGATCCTGAACCTGAACGGACCTTTCGTAGACGGCGTAGATTCGTTGAACAGTTGAGAGACTATTCTGACTCTGAATCCGACTATCTGATAAGCAATCTATTCCATACAGATTCAGAGATGGGTGAGCAAGCACCACCACCCCCACTTGTGCCAAGGCTTACAGACTATTCTAAACCAAGTCTGTCTATGCTTCCCAAGGCAATCATGCCTTCCATTGCGGTCGAGAATTTCAAGATTGAACCCCAACTGATAAACATGATCGAGAAACACCAATTCGGTGGGGAAAAGGGTGAAGATCCCAATCTCCACATTCAGTCTTTCATTCAGTATTGTGCCACCATTAAGCAGAAGAATTTAACACCGGAGCAGACTATGGAGATACTCTTTCCATTTTCGTTGAGTGGGAAGGCCAAGCTATGGATTAACAGTCTCAACCGCGCAGCTATGAAAATCACCGATTGGAATTCTTTGGCCATTGCATTCTATGTTAAATATTTCCCACCTGAGAAGACAGCTCGTCTGAGGGGTCAGATATTAGGTATCTCTCAACAAGTAGATGAGAGTTTGTTCGAAGTCTGGGAGAGATTCAAGGACTTGCAAAGAGAGTGCCCACACCATGGTTTGGATGACTGGTTCCTGGTTCAGCAGTTTTACAATGGTCTGGGTAATGAGTCTAGGTGTCTTTTGGATTCAGCTGCCAGTGGGAGATTTATGCAATTGGAGGTGCCTAGAGCTTTGGAGGTGATTGAGGAGATGGCCATCCATAGTGCCCAATATGGGAATCCTAGAGGCTTTGCCGACCGAGGTGTTAAGCATGAGATGAATTCTATTGAACAACTTACTGCTCAGCTAACTGCCCTACATCACAAGCTCGACAATATACAGATCGCATCTTCCCAATCCACCCAACATGCTAGTGTCGCTGCAATGAGTGCCCAATCTGCTAATGTCTGTAATAGTTGTGGGATGCAAGGCCATTATGCACAGGTATGCCGGAGCTCCATCGAACAATGCAATGCATTCCAGTCCTACAAGCAGAACAATCCGTATTCCAACTCATACAATGAGGGGTATAAAAACAACCCCCTATTATCATATAGGAGTACTAATGTTCAGAACCCCCACCAGATTCAACACCCTCCACCACCACAACAACCCTACCAACCGCGGAGTAACTACAACTCGCAACCTAGTGGATCACCTGGCTTACCACCACAACCTCAACCCACACAACCTGATCCCATGCTTGTAGAGATGAGGAATATGATGTTGGAATTGCAGAGATCTCTAAGCGAAAAGGATGCCAAAATCGATGCCCTTACTGCTCATAACAAGATCATGGATAAACCGTTGGCACAAATGGCTACCGCTCTTGCAGAGAGACCCAAAGGTCAACTCCCTTCACAGCCTGTGACCAGAGAGTCTGTAAATGCTGTCACTCTGCGGAGTGGATATGAGTATTATGGGCCACCTATGACTATAGAGGAAGGGGTTGAAGTATCTGTTAGTGGTGCTGTGCCAGGAGAGAGTGAGAATGTGGTCAAGAATAAGGAAGCTGATACAGGGGTTGAGAAGAAAGTTGAGATACAAGTTCCACCTATCAAACTTCCCTTCCCTCATCGTCAGCTAAAGAACAAGCTAGACAAGCAGTTTGGTAAGTTCTTAGAAGTGGTAAAGAATCTGCAGGTAACAGTCCCTTTCACTGAATTAATTACTCAAGTACCTGCATATGCTAAATACATGAAAGACATCTTGACTAGGAAGAGAGCATTTAGTGAGGTGGAGACTGTTGCATTTACTGAGGAGCAGTGCCTTACTACAAAATAAGTCTCCACCCAAGTTGAAGGACCCCGGGAGTTTCTCTATCCCGTGTAATATTGGCAACCTTTTTATTGACAAAGCCTTATGTGATTTAGGTGCCAGTGTTAGTGTCATGCCCCCGTCTGTATGTACTAAGTTGAACATGGGTGATTTAAAAGTTACCAACATAACTCTGCAAATGGCCGATAGATTTGTAAAATACCCCCTAGGTGTCTTAGAAGATGTGCCTGTTAGAGTAGGTAAATTCTTTATTCCTGTTGATTTTGTTGTTTTAGACATGGAAGAGGATAGGCAAATTCCTATTATTTTAGGTCAGCCTTTCCTACACACTGCGGGGGCAATCATAGATGTCAAGAATGGCAAGCTGACCTTAAATGTGGGGGATGATAAGGTTACTTTCAATTTAACCCATGTTGCTAAGAACCCTATGGTAGAGGAGTCATGTTTTGGAGTCAATGTTTCTAATTATTATTTTAATACCGAATTGACTCATACTAACTCTAATAACTCCTCCGAAATAGCACATGTTTCAAATTGTCTTGCAGGTGGAGGTGATCGGAGTATGCACTCTTCGGTATGGGTTCGAAAGAAGGGACGGATTGATGATGCCACGACCCAAAGGGCCGAAAGTTCTGTAAACGGTGGACATCGTATTCGTGATCGGGGTCGTGATCTGTCACTTCCCGCACCACACAGCTCATCCAAGGTAATCGATGTGACACCAGATGGCACCATCTTTGGTGCCCCCATTCGATGAGCTGTCGTGGCTCTCATCCCTTTCATGTCCATTGTCTGCGCATAAACGGAGATACTGTAATGGGGACATTACATCAATCTCATAGGGGATGAGTATTTCATTATCCATTTATTGCCTTAGTAGTATAAGTTTGATTGTTGATTCTAATTTTTGTGTGTTTAGTTAGTATTTTCCATTACCTACGTGTGTTTAAGTATTGTTTTTAGTGTTAGTGAGGCGAGAAGAGGGCATTACGCTGTTTGGGTGTTTCTTAATGTGCAGGCCTAAAGCCCCAAATTCGAGAAAGTGAAATAAAGCTCAAGGCCAAGCACGCTGCAAATGATGATTTTCATGCAGCTTATTTCTGCCCGATCGGGCGCAGCATGCCCGATCGGGCGGACTGGCGAGTGGAATGCCCGATCGGGCGAAATTATTTTGCCCGATCGGGCGGTTGAGGAAAAGATCGTGGAAAAGTCAAGGAGGAATTCTGGGCAGAAAAAGTCAAGAAAAGAGGCAATCGCAAATCGCCCGATGCGAATCGGGCGAGGTGCGCCCGATCGGGCGCGCACGGATCAGAAGAAAAGGATCGCAAACCGCCCGATCGGGCGAGACGCGATTTCAGCGATAAACTCACGGTTTCCCCAATCTTTCTTCACTTCCTCTTCATCTTCAACCTAACTTTCTCTCACTCCTCCATTAAACCCCAACTTCCAAAAACTTCAAACCACCATATCTCCCTCAAATCTCCACCAAATTCAACAATTCTTTCATCAAAATCATCCTCTCATCATCCTCTACAACCTACACCTAACCGATTTAAGTTTTCTCTCATCCCCACAAAATCCCCAAATTCACCCAAAAAGCTCAAAAAAAAAAAAAAAACTCAAAAATTCAGATTTTTCATCAATGGCAAATAGACCACAAAGAAAATGCACGAGGGTACCAAGAAATCAACATGAGGCTTCCACAAGCCGAGCTCGGGAACCGACACCACCACCTCCACCACCGCAATTCGAGCCCGACACGGATTTTCCGGATGTCATCTTTATTACGGAGGAGCAACGAGCACGATTCATGCACCTCAAATTGAGGGAGGTAATCCCTACTCGCTTTATATGTCAAAAATCATTGCATGATATGGGAATTGAGCGTGATGTAAAACGTGTTTTTGTTGGTGTTGGTATGAGTAGCATGTATGGTATGCTCCGTCTCACATTTAGGCGGTTGACTCTAGAATTTTTGAGTAGTTTTAATGTTCGTATGGATGGTTATCGAACCGTGTCATCGGTTCAATTTCGTGTGATGAACCGGACCTACACCATGAGCTTATCTGATTTTGGTAGGATTTTTGGATTGTCTACCACATATAGTAGGAAACCCAAGGAGACTCACAATAACTGCACCATGTGGGGAAAGCTTACGGGCAATGCGAATCCCGGGAGTATGCAACATTTGCATGCTTCCAAGATTCAACACCCGGTACCCATTGTCTTCTACAGGTTTCTTGGTTTTACGATCTTTGGTAGGGATGAGACCCAGAATATTAGGAGTACGGAACTAGAGATCTTAGGTGGCTACGTTTCCGAAGGAGAGGAGAGCTACAAAATGAACCTTGCACATCACATGGCCTCTCAATTTTACTCCATAGCCACCTCCACACATACTACCAAGATTACCATTGGTGGGTTGATCACCCACATAGCCATGGCCACGGCCAATTTTACTGAGGCTAACTAGATTCCAGTTCTGGGTAGCAACTTGCTTGATTTGGCTTATTTTGCTGGACTCCGTAGGCTACAGGGGGAGCATGGGTTATTTAGGCCGGGAGCCATGTACTGGATGTTCGAGGGAAACAGGCTTTTCACCTTGCCCGACCCTCAGGGCCGCACTAGTTTCAGACCCAGTCAGGCTCATTATCTATTTGTTGGATTTGAGCAAGAGCCTCAGCCTGACCCTCAGCCAGAGCCCCATCAGTACCAGCCAGAGCCTCGCACCTACTTCAGGAGGGGGCGTCGAGACACGGGGAGGCCCCAGAGTGGCCCGGTAGTTCATGAGGATCAGGGGTCCATTGATGAGAGGTTGAGCAGACTTGAGCTCGGGTTCCGGGAGTTCGCAGCTGATCACCAGAGGACCATGTTCCCATTTTATGATCAGTATGCCAGGCAGGGCTATATTGCCCCAGATTACGAGCACCCTACCTGGTTTACCTATCCCGCGGAGGGATATGGAGCTCCGGGTTCTATGGGCACCTTCACACCCACCTAGTACGGAGGGTGGGGAGCGGGTCCTAGTGGGCATGCTGGCCGTGATGATGGTGATGATGATGGTGATGATGGCCAAGGCCATCAGTGATGCCGAGATGATGTTGATGATGAGGTTCGATACCCTTGAGCCAATGAGGACATTGTCTGATTTGGTTTGGGGGGGTTTCACACTACTTGTACATTGTAGGTATGTCTTTCTTTTATTATTGCCTTTCTTTATTTTGGTGTGTTTATTTTGGTGTGTTTAATGCTTTCTAGATTAGTTTATTGCTTTGGAAAAAAAAATACAAAAATACGTTCCGATGAATACAAAACCATGCTTCCCTGTGCCCCTTGATTGTAAACTGTTTTGATTCTTGGTTTTTGATGACGAGCATTGTTGATTTGTTAACCATGATTTGAGATCCGATTACTTTGATGCCTTGACATGAGTCAACTCTGACCAACTACTTGTGGACTTGGTGCTTGACTAGTTGACTTGGTTAGGATGTGTGATAGCTTCCTGGTGTGCCATTGATTTTGAGTATTGGTTTGCAAGTATTAGTAATGTTTTATGACTCATATACATGCACATTGTGGAGGACGAAGGCATTTTTCTGTTTAGGTAGCCTTCAGATGAATCTAGATACATTTGTTCCCTCCTTTTCTACCCATGTTGTTGCTTGTGCCCCTTTATTCGGTGACTAGCCATATTACAAGCCCATGAAAGCCCCATTGGTTACTAGTCCCAAGCCTAGCTTGGGGGAGCTAATAGTAAGTGAGGTGAGGGAGTTGTAGTGTGCTTAGTTTTGAGCACAAAGTGAGTGTTGAAAAGGAAATAAGGGAGTTCTTCTTATCCTGTTGTTGTTTGAAAAAGAGAAAAAAATAATGAAGAGTGAAAGAGATGAGAAGAATAGAAAATATGAAGGTTTCCAAAGGAAAAAAAATAAAGGAAATTGAAAAAAAATAAAAAGAAAAAAAAATCATTACTCTCAGAAAAATTCAAAGCATTGTTACACTCAAGTATTGTAATTTCTTATCTTTATGAGTGATTGATTTTAATTGTGAAAGAAAGGCAATAAAGTATAGTGTGGTTTGTTTGTTGTTTCATCATGTGTTGAGTGGGAAGTTGTGGTTGTGGTCGTCATTTGTGGTTGACCATGGTTTTGCTAGGATTTATGCTCCCCAAAGCCAAGGCTTTAAGCTCACGTTTTACCCAAATTTACCGCACCTCTACCTAAGCCTATCATTACAAGCTTTGAAGACCTTCCGACCTTTGTGCATAGAGTCATATTAATGTGAAAGTAGTTGTTTATCAATGCAAGTTATGACATGACACATTCCGAGTCGACTACTAGGTTGAGTGCATGTTTTTCTAGACACACGAGTGTTGTGAGTTGGGAGGGCATTGTACACATATATGTTGGGAGGGGAGCGAACGGGTACATTTTTTATCCGCCACATAAATGAGTGACGAGTGTGTGAGCACTAGTCTTGAATTCCATTGTACACTTGTGGTTCGCTTTGCGTGACGATCGTTGAGGTGGATTGGCGGTTGAATGAATTTGATTGGTTGACATTGATGCATGCTTGTTGGATTTTGCCTTGAATCGTATCCATTGTTTTAAGATGTGTTTGGGGTGAAGTTGATTTATGTATTCATCGATGATTTCTTTGCTTAGGGACAAGCAAAGATCTAGCTTGGGGGAGTTTGATATATGCGTTTTATATAGAGTTTTTACCCCCGTCCCTTAGTACTTTTATGTATCAAACGTGCTCTTAGGAGCCGTTTCTAGTACTAATGTGTGCTATTGAGTGTGCCTTGAGTTTCAGGTTTGATTATGAGAAATTGGTCGTTTTAGACCCGTTTCATTGTTGATCAAGGCCACTAGATGAGTCCGAGAAGTTCGGGACTTCCATCGTCGACTTTCGGGAGCCTTAGATGCTTATGGTTGAGCCCCGGGAGTTAGACTTGGCGATACGGGCGAGATACATTGAAGATTGCAAATCGCCCTGGAAGCTGAGGGCGAAATGCAACCATCGGGCGGAATTATAAGCAAGCCAAGTTCATCAACGCGCGCCCGATCGGGCGCAGCTCGCCCGATCCGGATCGGGCGGTCAATCTGGAGGCTTTGTGGAGATTTCGCAATCCGCCCGATCGGGCGGATTTTGGACCGATCGGGCCGACTATCGAGTGATTCGCCCGATCGGGCGAAGCGTCGCCCGATCGGGCGACGCCAACCTACAGCAGTTTTTCGCGTTTTTACTTCCGTTTTTAGGCCTTATTTTGGCAAAACTATTTAAGCAAACTTGTTTTATTTTTTAGGGACATCTTATTTTGCAGCACTAAACCCTTAGTTTATTTTTCTAAGTTTTATTTCCTCTCTACTTTAATTCAAACACTTAGTTCGATTTATATAAAAACACAAGCTTTCAATTTCCATTGTTCGAGAATTAGGTACTGCTTCTTACTTTAATTTATTCTATTGCTTTGATCATGTTTTCCATTATGTTAATCGCTTTGTTATTAGCTATCATGAGTGAGTAGTTTAATTTCTAGGGTTTAGGGGATCCATGAATGCATGATTGGGATTATATGTGGACTTGATTATTTGATTGATTGATTATAATTTCTATAGCTTATTATTATTGCTCGTCAATTCTGTTCGGCCGGACTATTTTGATTTGAGTTTGATTAACCTTAGATTATGCGCCGAGAGGTATAAATCTGATGTTTTTGGTCTGTGGCTATTAGATAGGAATTATTTCTAGTACGTAGCGAGAGCCCGCTAGTTGTTCTATCCTAAGGAATTCATAAGATTCGAGAGATGCATGTTTTCCTAGTTATGATTGTTAATTAATTGTTATTGTCCGTTGTCCAATCCCGGTCTGCATTTATGGTGAACCGCTGCCCTAGATTCCCTTAATATTGTTATATTCCAGTTTGATTATTTGCCTTAGCTTAATATACAAACCAATCCAATTCTTTGTTACCAGTAGTCTAGATTAGTTAATTAATAGTAGAAAGAACATTGTTTCCCTGTGGATACGATCCCTGCTTCCCTTGCTATATTTTTAGTTGGTGAACGTTAGGTTTATCTTTGATAGGAGTGCGATTTAGCCTGTCAGGCGGTTTTAGGCGATAAACATAATTAGCACGAGATTAAAAGTTGCTTAAAATACGAGCTATTACACTTAAAAAAAATTAATGACACGTTTTAAGACGATAATTACTCTTAGTTTCATATTAAGAGCTGCTCAAAAATCAGGGCGGTTACATGAACTCTTCATCATTTTCTTTACAGTTGAATTCCATAAATACTATTTCGTTTTCAAATTTTTACTTTGATTTTTATTGTTTATTTGTCGTCAATTAATCCGTACGTCTATTCTTTATTTCGTTTCAGAAATACGGGCCAGCCGATGGTCACGGTGTACCGCATAATTGTTTATGTTGGGCTTCATTGTTTATGTTCCATAGAAAATAATTTTGCACGTGCTTCATTGTTTATTCATTGTTTATGTTATTGCAAGAATTTTGTACAAGCATAATTGTTTTTGTTCTATCGGTTTATGTGTGTTCATTTAATACTACTCCGTATACATTAATTCTTTATTGTGTTTCAGCGCAAAAGAATGGAGTATTACATACGAAGTATATAGATTGCACACAAGAAAAAGTGAAGCACAAACTTTAAACTCTAATTACAAATCCAAGCTTGATCTACTAACTTTTGAGTGAAAAAACAAGATGAAAGGTAGAGGCTTTCTGCTGCAACAATTATTTTCTATTTTTTTACTCCGCACTATTAACCTTTAATGTAACTCTACCTTTGTTACTGTCATGAAACTCAAATTGAGTTGGATTGTTCAGTTTGTTGTAACGCTATTTTAAAGTAATGATCACTATTGTAGTTTGAAGAGTATTAGCAATGAATACCACGTTCAGGGAGATTGATGCAACAATTTATAGTAGAGGAAAAAAGATTGTCTTTTATCCGATACAACGAACTACAATTTAGATGATAAACGTTAACACAATCGGGGTTGCAAGCCCACGTGTAGAAGGACACAATCCAGATCGCCCCAATATCATCGGAAAAATTCCATAAGTGCATCAAGAATTTTTAAAAAAGATTTTACTTCGATAATTGGATATTATTAGAAAATAAGATTTTCACCAATAACAAATTAGTTAAACGTAATGAGTCCTACTTCGTATATTATACTCCGTATCCATTAATTAACTTAGGCTGTAATAATGAATGAACAAGGGAATGCGAACCTGATAGAATTTTAGATAATTTTTTTTTTATTACGGCCTAAAATTTTAGATAAAAAAATTCTATAGATAAACAAAGACCCGTTAAAACTGTCATGCTCATTGATTATAAAAAAAATGTTCTAACTATCGCTTAAAGTTGAAAAAAAAATCTCATAAAAAAAAAAATTATCCCGTGCATCGCACGGGCTTTAAATCTAGTCACTACTAGTTTTGTAAGCACGCGATGCGTGCGAGGTACTCCTCTTGTTGCCTTAGACTTTCTAATTGTACTATTTATGTTAAAGACGAAGTATAAGGCATCCTCGGGGTTGCAAATGAGCCAAGCCGGTCAATAAGCTACTCGGGCTCGGGCTCGTTTAAAGCTCGTTCATATTCGTTCATTTATTAAACGAGCCGAGCTTGAACAACTTTTGAAGCTCGCTTAATAAACGAGCTTGAACATGAACATATATAGGTATGCTTGTTCATTTAAGTTCATGAACAACTCGTTCATTTATGTTCGTGAACAAGTTCGTCTAGTTATGTTATGTATCATATTTTACCGTATATACGTTTTTCAAATATAAATAAAAATCATGTTTTTTACTTTTGAAATCTATAATAGAATAAAAATATTTTGAAATAAAATTTTAATTGCTAAATTAGTACTCTTTGACTCTTTCTAAATTATTAGTTTGTTTATCAAATAAAGTAATGTACTTTAATCTTTATTATTAGATATGATTATAATTTGTTAGCTTTTCAAGGGGTTATACTCTAAAGCTTGTTCATGAAAAAAGCTCGTTTATAAACTCGGCTCGATTAATAAATGAGCCGTTCGCGAACAGTTCGCGAGCACAAAATCTTTTAAATGAACCGAGCTTGAACAGATTTTTGAGCTCGGTTAAAAGCTCGGGCTCAGGCTCGAGCTCGCATAAGTTAAATGAACATGAACATGAACAGGGTAAAGCTCGGCTCGGCTAGTTTGCACCCCTAGGCACCCTCAAGTTTTGATGATCTTAATTCCCTTGATTGGTCAACGTAAATTTATATACTCCGTAGTTATCTTCTCTGTGTATAATTATTTTACTTAGAGTAGGTAAATAGAATATTATTTTATTACCACTACCTTAATTTAAGATATTTCCCTAATTATTATTCAATGTTGAGAGATTTTTTTTTTACTATTAATTCAATCTTGTGTTAATAAGACAATGCAACTAACTAATTAGCTATTCTTTACTCTTTTTTTAATTAAGTCAATTTAATTATCAATGAAAAGAGATTTTTTTTCTTTTTGGTCGTGAAAAGAGTTATGTTCTTTCTTTTTAGAATTTGAACTAGTATAGTACCCGTGCAATGCATGGTTATAATCTTAATATTATTTTTGCATGAATCTAAACTATAATTATAGACAATTATCATCAGAATAGAGTTTACAAATATTTTTCTAATTTAAATCATGGATAGACATGTTATAGCCCCATTCTCTGTCTTATTTATCTAAATAGTAAAACAGATATGGGTACGTAAATGATATTAATTTCATCCATGTAGGTTTTTTTTTTTTTTTTGAAGTATTGCCCCAACAAAAAATGTTGATATATACATAATTCCTTAGATGAAAGATCAGTGACGCGCACGAGTCCAATCTAAAATCTATCATTGCCCCGTCACCCGCGGTAAATACATTCTTTATCTCCGCCATCCACCAATTTTTTCTCCATCCCCATTCACCTGGGGGTGGATGCGGTGGGGGTCTATTGCAATTTCTCACCACTGACAATCTGACATCCTATATTTCGTTAATAATATATATTATCTTTTCGATAACATTTTGTATTATATTGATATAAATTTATTATTAAAATCGATTTTATTATTAGCTATAATATTGGTAATTATTTTTTTAAAAAAAGAGTGTAAATATAAGGATGGGGAGAATGTTTTCAAAGCCAATAAATCAAAACACGCCATCACCAAGTTAGGTACACGTACTGTTATCTTTATTCTCGTCCACCAACATCAATTCTCTATTTATTATTTAATATTAGGCAACTATCTATGTTTATTTTCGTTTTCAGCCGAATCTAAACTCCAAACCAACCCCATCACCAAGGTGTGATCTAGTGTTTATGTAGCAAAACGTTAATTTTAGATTAAACTTTATATAAAAGTGATCTTACAATCATTTACATTAAAATATTAACAATATATTTTATTGTAAACATATTTATAATAAATTGTTATAATATAAAATACTACAACATAAATCTTTATAAGATACTTATATTGTAGGGGTTTACAGTTAAATACATAACATGATAGCGGAGTAACCCCAAAGCTAGGAAGCATGTATAAAGTACATATTAAGCATTACTTACGTTTGTAATGTGTTTTCCCTTACTTCAACGAGGACGAACACGAACAAAAATTCCAAATTTCGTTCATCTACTTGGTTCACCGACAAGTTCAGACGTCTTGAGATTGATGGCTTAAATATCCTTCAAGATATTTTAGCTTTTGGGATGAATACTCTAATAGAGAGAATTAGGGTTTCTCTTGTCTTAGGTTAGAATATTGGATTTCTTAGCATTAAGAAAACATGTGGAGTAGGTTATTATTATAACCTATCACATGAGCCAAGCCAACCGGGCAAGCAACAAGCTCAACCGGCCAGCAAGGCCCACGACCACTCGCACACACACTCGCACACAGCGCAGCGAGCAGTTGGGCCTTGGGTCGTCGCTGCTGCTGCTGCTGATGTTGCTTCCTTGTTCGTGCGCCTATACGGCCAAGGCCATGGGCCAGCGCCTCGTGTGCTTGGCTTGTGATTTTGCTTTCGTGTTTTCTATTAAATAATTTATTTATCATTTCGTACTTGACGATCCATTGTCGTACGATACAATTATTCGTTTTGCCTAGCTTACGAATATACGCAACACGATATACGATTTTAGATCCAATGTTAAATCGTATAATTATGTTTTTCGAACTAATTTCCTGAAAAGATATTAAATGAATTTCTTATTCATTTAACCCGATGATTTGTTACATGCCAATGTTGTGACCTTATAGGTTTCAGTCAAGAGTAAGTTGTGAGCCTAATTAGGATTAGAACTGACTGATCGGAAGCATTTCTCCAGCCAGCTATTCCGATCACTTGATCTCACTGAATTAATTGTTCGTAATTAATCTGAACCTTTGGTATTAGACCAATGCACATTGGGTGAAGGACACATTTCCTTAAGTCTCCCACTTATCCTTTAGACAAGTGTGCATTTACATTCCTTTGTCTCTTAGTGTTACTTGCTGAACATAAGGTAAGATCCAAGCCATCCTTATTAGGTCCAGAAGTGTTTCTCGAATTACTGAGTTCACCTGTTAAACTTTTACAGAAGGTTAAGCCTTAACCATACTGAGCACGGCTATGCATTTTCATAGTACCTAACTCTTCGAGA
Source organism: Spinacia oleracea (assembly GCF_020520425.1). Lineage (NCBI taxonomy): Eukaryota > Viridiplantae > Streptophyta > Magnoliopsida > Caryophyllales > Amaranthaceae > Spinacia > Spinacia oleracea. The sequence continues at coordinate 14,438,429 of NC_079489.1, read as the reverse complement.
GGCCTTGTTACACAACAACACCATATCCTATCAAAGATAGGAGGACAATCCAGTCTTGTAATCTATGAATTGAATAGTCACTTTGATTCATAGTACGCCCAATAACTGCTTTTATAGTCTCCTTTTACGGTGCGACGTTTAGCGAGCATGAAAGCGAACTAATCTTCAAACGAGCCATCATAATTACTCATGTTTTGAGGAATGGTTCTAATCACCATCAATGAGAACTACTTATGACATGACTTTAATCTCTCAAAGTATTCTCATGGTCAATCCGGTACAAGATCCAATAAGTATCTATGCAAAAGATTTCTGACGTTACATGTCCATCTAGTTCAAGAAACTGAATTATAAATCTACTTGCAATATAATATTAGTCATTAGTCGTCCAATCCTTTCAATGACCTGGATTATGGATCCTATGCGACTTCAATATTCAAGTTCACTTATGGGTGTTTCTTTGTCAAAGAATCCATCTTGACATCCCATTTGAATGTTTTGAATCACTTGGACATCCCAGATGAACTGCTGCACATCCTCCGAAATTAAGCCACCCTCACATTTTCTAAACAAGTATAGAGCGAGGAAATCATTACAAGGATAGTACTACATAAGTTTGCTGCAATATAATTGAGAAATATGGTGAAAAGGGTTTCTCTTTTTTACCTTGCTAAGGAAATTAAGGAATCAGATGGTTCCATGGCGAGAAAAAGAATAAGAAAAGAATAGAACCAACAACACAAACCTGAACCCAGCTCAACATTGAGAATTCTTCTGCTTCCTCATAAGTCATAAGAAAATAAATCGACAAAAACAACTTATCATCGCAATACATATAACGAATACAAGAACAATGCAGGAAACTCGAGACTAACAATTGACTACGAGGTTTTCAAGGTACAATAACATAACTCACATCCGTAAGACTAAAATGATCACAATCAGACGCATAATTACTGGTAATATATAGTGTTTAAAGAAGCTTCATTTCATTCCTTGTTTATATCCTCCAACCACCACTAAGCTTTCTTTGTAAGTATCATCCAAGTAAAATAAATGCACCCAATAGGCCAATACTAATTAAACCCATAAAAATTGACGAGTAGTAAGAAACAGTGTAAACCAATTGAACGAACCCATTTTCATCACAAGGAAATTACACGAACACAATATAATGGGTATTCTGAATTACTTTACCAATTACCCATTGTACATGTAGAATCTCCCATTCACATAACTTCAACCAAAATCAGAGTAAGATTAATAAAAGAGAGATTGGAGAACAATAAAAGCAAAAGAAAGCTTTTCAGCATATTCATATTCTTCATTGCAAGAACCAATTGAGGTTGGCATGATTGGTTAAGGGCCTTTTGCTCTTTAATCAAAGTCTCGGGTGTTAAGTTATGATACATATGACAATTCATAAATCATGCGGAAAAACCATTTAGCCAGGAATACATATTATTTACACATAATCATATAGCATAGTTTAGATGCATACTCTTTGTTGCGTGCCTTCCCTAGCTGCGCCCGAACCGAACAAGAACAAGTCTTTAGGACTCCAAGTGTCGTCCCTCCGTAGATAGTCCACAGCACGTCCGGATCCGCCTTAAGATTGACCAACTAGAATCGCCCTTAAGGTACTAAAGATTTTCGGCACTTATAGTCAAGAAATGTGTCTGAATTTTCTCTCAAAAACTCACTTTGAATACTTGAATAATCTATGAAAATATGTGACCCTAGGCACTTATTTATAGAGTTATGGAAAGGGTTTTGGAATCCTATTAGGATACTAATTTATTTAATTATAACCCTACTAGGACTCTAATTAAATAATCATTATCTAATAGTTTTAGGATTTAATCATACTTCGAATCCTGATTGCTTCAGGATTCCCGCACAAGCATTGCACGAGCACCGTACACCCGCGCAAGCCTTGCGGCCCACGCTAGGCGCACAGCGCTTGGCCCACTGCCGTGCTCCCGCGCGCGCGCCCAAGGCCTTGGCTGGGCCTGGCCTTGCGCTGGGCCTGGTCGAGGCTTGGCGTGCGCTGGTGCGCGTTGGCTCGCTGGGCGACGGCCTGGCTTCGTGCTGGGCCTTCGTCTAGCGGGCCTCGTCCGATGCTAATTCGTACGATACGCTTCCGATTAAATTCCCGATTCCGGAATTCATTTCCGATACGAACAATATTTAATATTTCCAATTCCGGAATCAATTTCCGTTTCGAACAAATATTTAATATTTCCGTTTCCGGAATTATTTTCCGATTCCGATAATATTTCCGATTCTGACAATATTTCCGTTTCCGGCAATATTTCCGATTCTGGCAATATTTCCATTTCCGATAATATTTTCCGATACGTACCATGTTTCCGTTTCCGGCAACATCTACGACTTGGATAATATTTATATTTCCGATACGATCCATATTTCCGTTTCCGGCAATATCATCGTTTCCGGAGTATTCATTTCTTGCCTGTGACGATCTCAGCTCCCACTGAAACCAAGATCCGTCGATTCCGAATATCCATAGATGGAGTATTTAATGACATTAAATACTTGATCCGTTTACGTACTATTTGTGTGACCCTACGGGTTCAGTCAAGAGTAAGCTGTGGATTAATATCATTAATTCCACTTGAACTGAAGCGGCCTCTAGCTAGGCATTCAGCTCACTTGATCTCACTGAATTATTAACTTGTTAATTAATACTGAACCGCATTTATTAGACTTAACATAGAATGCATACTTGGACCAAGGGCATTATTTCCTTCAGTCTCCCACTTGTCCTTAGGGACAAGTGTGCATTTCCTAATTCCTTTGTCGCTCGATGCTTGCTTTTGAACATAAGGTAAGAGTTGTCATCCTTATTATGTCCAGAGGTGTTCCTCGGTTTCAGAGTTCAACTGATCAAATAAACAGATAATCATAGCCTATGATTCATCTGAGCACGGCCATGCATTTCACAGTTTCTAGCTCTCCGAGTGGCCTTGTACAACTTTTAAGCATCTCATCCCGATTTATGGGAGGACAATCCCAATCTTGCGATCTTGAGATTAGACTTCGTTTGATAGGTGATTACCTGAGCGTTGCCTTTATAGCCTCCTTTTACGGTGCGACGGTTGGTCAACGTCAAAGTAACCAGTTCTCAAACAAGTAATCTCAAATCACTCAGGTATTGAGGATTTAGTGTCTAATAATTTTAATGAAATTTACTTATGACAGATTTTCATCTCTTACAGTAAAGTTTCATAGGTCTTGTCCGATACTAGTCTTCCCAAAGTAAGTATCTATGCAAATGATTATGACATTGCCATGTCCACATAGTTCAAGAAACAGAACTACTAGTCATCTTGCATTCTTGTCGTCTAACGTTTTCTATGCGTCCAATTTTATAGAAAACTCCGACTAGGGAACATTTTCAACCTTTGACATTCAAGTTCACTTGATAGACATTTCTTAGTCACAGGACTGGTCCTGACAGTCTATCTTGAATATATTGTCAAATTGAAGGGACTCATCATTTAATACTAAACCAAGATTAAATGGAATATGAAAACACATTTCATATATGATAAATGTTCAACCCCAATGTTTTATAACCATGGGCCTCAAACCCATCTTTAAAACAGTTCATGGAATTCAAAGCTATGCTTGATTTCCAGTGCCACAATGTGAGTGTTGTTTCTCACTTGTTGCATAGGTTTAGTTGTCATGCTTTGCCAATCTTAATATCCTTTCATCGAATGTTCTTCGAGATATGATGATAAGATCTTTTGAGTGTGTTTATTTTGTGATCTATTCCTTCTAGCTACAAGAGTAGTTCTACGCATCTTGCAATGAAGAACCATCAAGTCAGAAGACATATGATTTACCCAAGTTCAGTGAAGAACTCTTTAACATAAACAAACAACCCTGTTTTATTGCTTCTTAGGCAATAAATACTTTTACTTCAATTGTTTAGGTTGCTAGTGATGCTTTGTTTGGATTTACTTATCCAAGCAGTTCACAGATATGTGGAAGACTTTCCAGTTGTATCTTAGAACATAGAAATTAATATTTAATTTCCCACGCAACAACTCATGGTCTCCAATCCATGTTGTCATTTCAAAACACGATGCTCTATAGCTCGTCCTTGTCAATGGTTAACTCCAAAGGGTCTTGCTTGATCCTTTGCCAGTGTTTATGCGTGTAGCATCAATATTTAGCATATCTTTATTTCCTTGAATCAAGAACTATTCCTATGTACCTTTTCAAGTACCATAAGTGTTCTTGATCTCAATCTAGTTGATCTTCACTTAGATCAATAGAGATTGGTATATGTTCGTCATGCCTAAAGTCATACGATACATTTTTGGCGATCCTCATATTATATCATACATGATAAATTCTTTTGCAGAATAATTCCCAATTGAATTCTATTCATGTAACTTTAGCTCATTCAATTTCAGTAGATACTGAATCCATCTAAATTCTTTGACATATAATATAGGTTAAGAATCTCACTTAGATCCTTTGATGTTTTAACTTAGTAAATGCTTATACATAGTTCAAACATTCTTTTACTTAGATTTATTCACATGGGTCGAATATCTCCAATGGAGTATTTCGTGTTTGATTTAGTAAATGCCATTACTTAATCCAAAACAATATTATAAGATCTTTGTAAATAGATCTTAGTACCCAGTATGTACTAAGTTTCGCCTTGGTCCATCATTGATGAATAATTTCAAACCTAAGTTATTAGCATTTGAATGTTATTTCACAATAGAGAGATATGTGTGTGATACACATAGGACCAATTAAGTTTTTATGTACTCCCATTAAACTTCTTATACATCTATAAGAATCATGTACATTTTATGAAACTAAAATGCTTATTAGCTTCACTAAAATACAGTTCCAATTCCCAATTGCTTGCTTAAATCTGTACTTAGATTTCATAAGTTAGCATTCCTTTTCAAGCATTTATTTGGATCCACAAATCCTATGACATACCATGTACATAGTTTATTCCAACATTTGATTGAGGAATACGTTTTGTCATCCAATTGCTATATGTACCAATATGCAATCATTGCTTGAATTATAGACTTGAGCATTACGATTATGCATGAGGTTTCAACACAATCCACATCGTGAATTTGCTTGTAACCTTTAGCAACTAATCTAGCTTTGTGTGTGAACACAATTTCATGTTTGATGGTTTTTATCCTTAAAATAAACTTTGCAACCAATAGGTGTGAAACTATTCTTGCAAATCAACAAATTTTCAATTTTGTCATCAAAACATTGAGTATGTTTTATGGCCTCTAACCATTTAAAACATTTGAGTCTATATATGGCCTCTAACCATTTTAGGGAATCTGGGTTTCGTCATAGCTTTCTTACAAGTCAAAAACTCATTAATCTACATGATAATAGTTTGACTGCAAGTTGTAGGTTTCTTCACTATCTAATAGAAGAATTGCATAGTTTTAGTGACCTGAACTCCTTCTTCACTATCTAATAGAAGAATCTCATAGTTTCAGTGACTTGAACTCTATGCCTACAAGGGTATAGAACATCAAACAACAGAATGTCAATAGCCACTTAAAAGTCCTTTGAATATTCTGTTCTCCTTGAAGCACTTGTAAAGTCTTCTAAGAGATGTCTATTCTTTAAAGCTACTTCTAAAGTCCTTAAAGAATACGTGTTCGGATTTTCTAAAGAACTTCGAAAAGCCTCTGGAATGTCCGTTTATGTTTGTTGTTCGCCTCGAAGACTTTCGAGGTCTTTTTTTTTTTTCTTTTTTTTTTTTTTGTTTTCTCCCACTTGTCATTTTGGAAACGAATCTCCAAAAGGACATCATTTCGAGCAAACAAACATTATGTTCTCAAAAATTCGTGGTAGAAACAATACCCTTGTGTCTCATTTGAATAAATCACAATGAAACATATATCTATACTTGGGCCTTAGTTTGTCGAATGACAAACACTAAGCTCCCACTGAGTTTTGCAACTCTCTAGATATATTTTATGAAAAGTTGTTCTGAAATTACTTTTCAATAGCTTTGACGAATTTGGTTTAGTTTGGTGGTAGTTGAGCATTTTATTTTAGAAATTATAGGAAAAGTCTTTATGATTCACCATTAATCGAATCAAGCACTAATTGACTTCGATTATTCCAACTAAGATATGCCATATCTTATGGACCTAGATTGTGAAATAAAACACACAATCATTGATGATCATATTTGGTCTCAAGTAATCATCAACATGATCTAACCTAGATCTTTATGATTTCTTGCCAAGTGGATTTTATACTTCTGAATCTTTGAACTAGTCAAACAGATTCAAACTTATATCACTTTGAGTAAATAAACCTATATTCACTCAAATCCATGTGAAATAATAAAGTCATAAAATCTTTCTTTAGCTTTGAACTCTATTGTCTAGGCGTTCTAACAATAGTTCATATCTTTTGTTACTTTCAACAAGTAAGACTAGTTGTCTTAAATTGATCTAGAAATCAATGAACTTTCAAAAGTCCATCAAAATAGAGCTTTTGAATGTTAATTTGTTGATATGGTCTAAGCAACAATGCTAAATATTAGTGGAACTCAAATCAAGGGGTTGATTTGAACCTAGTAAAGTTCTTTAAAGAGTTGTTTGTTTTAATCAAGCATATTGACTCAACCTGTAATTGACCATTTCATTCAAATAAACAAACAAACATTGTTTTTGTTTTTCTTGAATGTGAGTCTTTCTGTGTTTGAAAACAGAAATTTAGGTATGTTGATTATGGAACAAAATAGCCATTAAGTTCCAGCCTTTGAAAGGACTTAAAACAAACTAGATGACCCTACAACTAATGTAGCATTACCATGCTTCATTTCCCACTTGTAGGTCATTAGTGTATCCTAGCTTCCATTGTTTGAGTTATTACCGAAGTAAAAACCTCAAGCGGTATATGATACCAAGGAAGTTTGATTGCTAGGTCACTTCTCTTTAAACATAAACTTATAGGTAGAAACGGAATCGTAAATTCCTTTCATTTGTTCCTCGTTTTCCTATTTCTTGTACCCTTTCTTATAGTCTTAAGAATGGATTTCTTTAGTGTTGACTTTTATACTTTGTTAGACATGTCCAATGTCACCAACAAGGTTTTTACCATTTTAATTTATGTTGAATATTTTGCTTCAACTAGATGATCTTACCAGAAGCTTCTAAAGTTCTCTAAGCATCGATCTATTCGAATGTCTAGGGACTAGACTCATTCGAGAATTAAATGGACAAAGATGTTTAGGTTGTTAACCATTGGTAAAGCTGAGCGTTTAAGCTCAATGCTTTATGATCTCAAAATTACAGTGTATTTTGAATTCACAAGCACCAATTGGTTTGCCATTCGATTTTGATACTCGAAAACAACCATAAAAGTCGCTATAAGAAACGTACATTTTAAATTGCTCATTTTCTCTCATTTCCGTGAATCGTTCTTGGATTCACTACCAATCGAGGAAATTTACTGTTACCTTTCTAAAAGGATTTACTGCAGTGCAAGATATTTAATTATAAACAATAATTAAAACATACATTGAAGCATGCAAAGTCTAAACATTTATCATGAGTAATAACTTGAAAATTAAAGCAATCATGCAATTTCAACAAGTTATTAGCATTTTATTCGAATTTATTGTTCCGGCAGGTGTGAATAAAATGATTCCAAGATCCTAAAATCATTGAAGAATTAAGCACAGTTTGTCGACTTAATCCTAAAACATCTTAGGTAAGCAAAAGCCTTTTGCTAATAGTCTAGAAACTATTCTTGGTTGATAGGTACGTCTAAGAACTTATTAGGTAAACCTATCGATTTTGCCACGACATAAAAGGACTCCTTACTTATATCGTTGAGTTTCACCAAAACTAACATGTACTCACAATTATTTGTGTACCTTGCCCCTTTAGGACCAATAAGTAACACCTCGCTGAGCGAAAACTATTACTAGATTGATGTAAAGGATATCCAAGCAAGTGTATATTTTGGCATGGCACCTTTTAACTCAATTTTTAAGTTTGGAACTTAAGGCTCTTACTATGTTGGTTAGATTTTAAGTGAACTAAAATCCTTAATCATGCAACATAATCAAGCTTTTGATCTCATGCATTTTAAGACATATTTAAAAGCAATAAATAACTTAAAACATGCATAAGATAAATGTGATCTAGTATGGCCCGACTTCATCTTGAAGCTTTAACTTCAAAGTCCGTCTTGAAAATCTCCGTGGGAGGCACCATTTTCTTCAAATAGGATAAGCTATAATTAAAACTAATTACAACTATTTGATGGTACGCAGACCATATTTGAATTGAAAAACAACTTTGGTACTTTAGACCAATTACATTCAAATTAATGGTACGCAGACCATATTTTCTATCCTATTTGGGCCATACTAGTCACTTCAAAACCTGCAAAACAGTACATATACAATATATACCATTCACCCATTCATTAACATGAATGGCCCACATAGCTGGTTAGTAAAACATTTATGCATCACGTAAACATTTGCAGCAATTAATCAAGGGCACCAATAATCTACCAATTATTCAGTCCTTATTAATTCTAATCAAGTTGTTTTAACCTTAAGGATTTGTAGACCTAATCAAGAGTTTATGACTAAAAGGGCTCCCACTTAAACCAATAAATTCGTATGCTTTACTAATTTTAAACATAAAAATGTATTTCTAGTCTAACCGGAAACATACAAATTTAATTAAAATTTAAAGCTCATATGAATTTATAATTGAATCCAAAAAGTTTAATTTAATTTCAGTCGTATTTAAATTAATTCATGATTTTAATTTTAGTAAAATAATTAGAATAAATAAAATTTATTATAATTACAATATTCAAAATTAAAATCCAAGAAAATAATTTAAATTATTAATTTTTAAAATTAATTAAAATTACGTAAACTGAAAATTTCAAATTAAACATTCAAAACGATCTAATCGCAATGCAAACACCCTACGCATCGCACGCCCATGGGCCACACGCACACAGCCATCGCTGGCCATGTGCGCGCAGCCCATGCGCTCGTCGCATAGCTGCTGCATCTTCCCATCGCAAGCCATCGCACAAGTGGTGATCGCTGCGCGCGCGCCAGCGCTCGACGCACGCGAGCCATCGCTCGCTGTGCGCGCTCTCCAGCGCTTGCTGCGCGCGCTCCAGCGCTTGATGCACGCGAGCCATCGCTCGCTGTGCGCGAGCAATTGCGCGCGATCAACGCTGGGCGCAGCGCTCGTGGCACGCGAGCTTGCGCTCGCTGCGCGCGAGGCAGTGCGCGTTGTGGCGCAGCTCGCTTGCTGCCCACACGCGACTGCCATGCCTTGCCTTCGCCCATGCCCATTCATCCATAGCTCGTGGCCCACGACACAAGGCAGGGCTGCTGCCTTGTGCTCGTGCACCATGCCCCTGCTCATTGCATTCGTGCCGCACGGGCGACGAGCTCCCTTGCTCGTCGTCGCATGCCCGCACTATACAACACCCCTTAAGGGTAACACGAAGCGTCCATTGCTTTGTGCGTGCAAGTTATATGAACGAATCGCATAAAAATTTAAAATTTATATTTAAAATTAATGACAAATTAATAAATTAATATTAATTTCACAATTTTAGGGCGAAAAATCGAAAATTTATTATTCAATTGATTTCCGATTATCATGGATTCAAGCCTAGTTCATAAAAATTTAAAATTTATCATAAATTTACAATTTTTATGGTGGTTTTTAATCATAGGTTTCTAATTAAATTATAATTAATTATGAAAATCAAATTAATTCTAAATTATTCTAATTTTCAACAAATTAATCATAATTACAAATTAGATTGCATAATTAACAAGGCTAGGCATTCAAACTTGTTAAACATATACAGTATGTCAATCAAAAATTCAAGATTTATCAACAAGAATCGCAAATATTTAATTTAACATCTTAAATTTACGAAATTTTGCATTCGAAAAACTAAAACCTTCGAAAAGTCATAGTTAGGCTTCGAATTTGAGAATTCTGGGTTCGGCAGAAAACTACTATTTTTGTCAAAATTTTAGAATGCCTTTTACTTGCGGAATTGACACAAAAATCACTCGATTTGGATGAGTAACGAAGAAACTGCCGAAAAACTGCGTACGTATAATTAAATAAACGCAATTTGCAATTAATTAACAATTAGGAAAATTAATCACCCCTTTTAATTCTTGCAAATTTGTAATATTTAACCATGTTCATGCAATTTAGATTATGAAAATAATAAGAGGCTCGTGATACCACTGTTAAGTTATGATACATATGACAATTCATAAATCATGCGGAAAAACAATTTAGCAAGGAATACATATTATTTACACATAATCATATAGCATAGTTTAGATGCATACTCTTTGTTGCGTGCCTTCCCTAGCTGCGCCCGAACCAAACAAGAACAAGTCTTTAGGACTCCAAGTGTCGTCCCTCCGTAGATAGTCCACAGCACGTCCGGATCCGCCTTAAGATTGACCAACTAGAATCGCCCTTAAGGTACTAAAGATTTTCGGCACTTATAGTCAAGAAATGTGTCTGAATTTTCTCTCAAAAACTCACTTTGAATACTTGAATAATCTATGAAAATATGTGACCCTAGGCACTTATTTATAGAGTTATGGAAAGGGTTTTGGAATCCTATTAGGATACTAATTTATTTAATTATAACCCTACTAGGACTCTAATTAAATAATCATTATCTAATAGTTTTAGGATTTAATCATACTTCGAATCCTGATTGCTTCAGGATTCCCGCACAAGCATTGCACGAGCATCGTACACCCGCGCAAGCCTTGCGGCCCACGCTAGGCGCACAGTGCTCGGCCCACTGCCGTGCTCCCGCGCGCGCGCCCAAGGCCTTGGCTGGGCCTGGCCTTGCGCTGGGCCTGGTCGAGGCTTGGCGTGCGCTGGTGCGCGTTGGCTCGCTGGGCGACGGCCTGGCTTCGTGCTGGGCCTTCGTCTAGCGGGCCTCGTCCGATGCTAATTCGTACGATACGCTTCCGATTAAATTCCCGATTCCGGAATTCATTTCCGATACGAACAATATTTAATATTTCCAATTCCGGAATCAATTTCCGTTTCGAACAAATATTTAATATTTCCGTTTCCGGAATTATTTTCCGATTCCGATAATATTTCCGATTCTGACAATATTTCCGTTTCCGGCAATATTTCCGATTCTGGCAATATTTCCATTTCCGATAATATTTTCCGATACGTACCATGTTTCCGTTTCCGGCAACATCTACGACTTGGATAATATTTATATTTCCGATACGATCCATATTTCCGTTTCCGGCAATATCATCGTTTCCGGAGTATTCATTTCTTGCCTGTGACGATCTCAGCTCCCACTGAAACCAAGATCCGTCGATTCCGAATATCCATAGATGGAGTATTTAATGCCATTAAATACTTGATCCGTTTACGTACTATTTGTGTGACCCTACGGGTTCAGTCAAGAGTAAGTTGTGGATTAATATCATTAATTCCACTTGAACTGAAGCGGCCTCTAGCTAGGCATTCAGCTCACTTGATCTCACTGAATTATTAACTTGTTAATTAATACTGAACCGCATTTATTAGAATTAACATAGAATGCATACTTGGACCAAGGGCATTATTTCCTTCATCGGGTTCGAGCCTTGGGAATGGAAAAAATCTCAACTGGGAGGGATCCTGCCCATCGAGGTACCCATGCAAACTCCCGCGGGAGATTAGTCCACTCGCCGAAGGCGGTGGAACTCCTCGTAGTAGAACCAAAACAAATATTCTTCATTGCAAAAGAAACATTTTAACATACTCCATATACCTGATTGTGATTGCCGTTTTGGTGATTCCTCAAAACAGTTTGCAGAGGCAAGTCTCCGTCCACTGAAGGCAGTAATTTGCAGTCATCTCAACTAATAAGATTATTTGGAGGATTGGACCTCACCATGCACGTTTCACTTAACCCATCCATCAACTAAATCCTTCCATTTTCTATCAAGAAAATAAACACACAACACCATCCAAATCAACAACTCCATATCTACTCAATCAATTCAATGAAAACATCAAACTGGTTAAAGCACTTTAAAGAGCTTACTCAAAACCTGATATTTCCTCAATAGGTTCACATACATGATATTTCCTTCACAATCAATCACCATAGTAAACTCAATATTCTTCAATCGGTTTAGTTGGTGATTAATAAAATCCTACTTTACCCAAAAAAAAAAATCGCAAAGTAATCGAAAGATCATTGCAGTATAATATTAGCTTAAAACTAGCCTTAAGAGCTTTGAATGTAATATCCATATCAGCTAAACTTAATTTGAAGCAAATAAACTAGTGAATCCACAGACTAAAATAATTCAACAAAATAACAATCATTTTTTTTTTGATAAGCAAGTATTATATATATTATGCACAACAATTATAGATCAAGAGTCAAGTAGAACACACCTCCACTGAAACACCCAAAACAGGCACAAAGCCAAACAAGCTACCCTTCTACAAGGGTGAGAAACCAACTGTGATCCCTTGAGCTTATTGCTCTAGGTAAGACTAACTGTATCCTATTGCTAGCAGCCTAGCAGTATGCTTTACAAGGTTGCACAATCTATCAATGCAGCTAATCTGACTATTCCACAAAGCATTGTTTCTTTCTTTCCAAATGTAATACACTATGCACCAGACAAAGGTGTAAAACACCCCTTTTCTAAACTTAGTGATATTCCTCCTATGGATCCATCTGATCAGCCGAGGCAAGCTTTTGATGTTTGGACTTATGTGTAAAAAACCAGCAATCTGGTTCCAACATCTTGAACTGTACTAGCAACCAAAAAACAAATGACTATGATTCTCAATTTCTAAACCACATAGTAGACACACGTCATCCACAGAGACCCCAAACTGCTTCAATCTGTCCTTTGTGTTTAGTCTTTCTAAGACGGCTAACCAAGTGATGAATCTGTGTTTAGGTTGAGCTAAACGACCCCACACAGCATTAGCCCAGTACACCCTATCAATAGTAGGGGAAACCAGCTTGCAGTAAGCCATTTTGATTGAATATTTAGGTATAGAGCACAACTGAACCTCAGACAGATGCAACTTCATTATTTATTTCACATGACATATGGACTTCCAATACCAGCTATCAGTACCCTTGGGGGAATAATCCCACCAATTTTCCCCTTTGAGATAAACTGAGTAAACCCATCTTACCCAAACATTCTCCTTTTTTGTGGCTACCATCCAAACATGCTTACCCATAACAGCTAAAATAACAATCATTACCATTGCATAGGCTTGGCTCGCGCCGGATCTGGCTGAGGATGAAAGTGACGACCAACCACAACCACTACGGGGCTAAAATTGCATAATTTAGCAAGAATTAGACTTAAACTTGGACAATTTAGTTGAAGTGTGGTGGCTACTGAGTTTAGGGGTTCTTAATTTGCAAATATTTGGCTTATAATTTACAAGTTTGGCTGAGAATAAGGGGTGGCGGCTGAGCTAACATTAAGTTCGCTGGGATTCTTTCTAGAGAGAAGCTCTCAACAAGGTTTATGATAACCCCAAATTTTTATGTTCTTTTTGAAATTTTATGGAGAAATTCGTCCATGAAAACTCAGATATGGAGTTTTTATAGACGAATTCAACCATTTAAAGGTGTATCCATACCGCGTCACAGAAGTTGGTGTCAGGGTTAGAGTTGTTGAGGTGGTTTTGGCTGATTTGTATAGTGTGACTGGTGGTGGCGATTGGGGTTCGTTAATGAGGTAGTGGTGTAGGTGGCTTATCCTTCTCTAGAATTTTCTCTCTCTTCAACCATTCTCTTTTCTTCAAGTTTTCTCGATCTCTCCTTCACTCTCTCGTCTTCAAGTTTTCTCTCTCCTAACCCTCTCCCTTGGAACCATTGACATCAGGAAATTAAAATAATAAAAAACTCAATATTATTTTCAAATTCAAACTAGGCTCGAAATTTCAATTGAAAATTTAGAGATGACATGGCAGTGGGGAGTGTATAAGAGCAGATCAGAAAGCAGGGTATATTGATTAGACTTACCCCCTGGGTAAGTGTGATTTTTGCGCGTTGCACTCGCACGTGTGAGTCCAGCCCAAAAACCTCCAAGCCCGTTTAATTGAGCCAATGTATAGTAAATTATTGTACACCAATTGTAAAGAAGTATATATATATATTAGAGGTATATATATATATATATACATATATATATATATATTGTAAAGAAGTATATATATATATATATATATATATATATATATATATATATATACATATATATATATATTGTAAAGAAGTATATATATATATATATATATATATATATATATATATATATATATATATATATATATATATATATATATATATATATATATATATATATACATTAAGTTATCACATACATTAAGTTATTATCTAATTAAATAAATAATATTAGAGGTCTTGGCATGATTGACCACTTAATACGATAAACATACATTCCAACTAAAATTTATCCTATTTCTCTTCTACCTTTTTGTATATATATACACACAAAACAAAAAAAATCTACAAAACTCCCAACTAAATCAAACAATTCGTTTATGTGGTTTCACGTATGCCTAAGCTGTCAAGGTTAAGTGCAAGTTGCAACTTCAACTTCTCAAGATGCTAATTTTATGTAGCAACAATATCTTAATTATGTGATCATGATGCTTCTGTAGTTTGTACATAGGGAATTTTTTTCGCCATTTTCTGTAAAGGGTTCGAGTTCATTGTATAGTTTTACACATTTACATATGTTTTAACGTTTATGATATACAATCGACACGGCACCATTTACGTTAACACAATGAACCATATTTTATGTGTGAAAATTACACCAAATAGAGGATATACAATGATAAACGTGACATAATCGGGGTTGCAAGCCCACATGTGTCTATGTTGTGCTATTAATAAAAGATACTTTCGTGTTATTTACTACTAATACTAAAGTTCCACAAAATCAATACCTAGTATTTAAAAAACATAACCATCATCATTTGAATGACACATAAGCAACACCATCTTGAAGACACGTGTCCAAACCTTATTAATATTTCTATTTACTTTTTGTTATAAAAAAAATAATGGTCATTCATTATTCCACTTTATTGCCATTAGTTTTCACGTAGTAGACTACTAATCCCCATCTCTTTAATTTATTAGAAATGTACTCCATCCGCCCATATTTATATCCCCGTTGACTAAAAACACGAGTTTTAAGAAAAATGCAATATCGTACACGGGAAATTGGAATATAGTACATTGATAATTGATTTGTATGAGAAAGTGGAATATAGTACATAGAAAAAGGGAATATAGTACATGAAGAACTGAAATATAATGGGGAAGTTTTGTTGGGTTTTCAATGCATTTTAAATTAATATAGTACATGGAAAAGTGAAAAACCTAATGGCCAAAAATAGAAACATGACTATAATTTTGGGACTCTCAAAATAGAAATAGAACTATAAAAATGAGACGGAGGGATTACCAAAAATTAGGATTAATACTAAACTTGATTATGCCTAAACTACCGTCCCCTACTTCATCTTTCCCATTCTTCAACTTCCCATTAACTCTCTAACCTTAATTATTTTCAATGTCAACTTAATTCAATTCTCAAATATTCTACCCTTCTCATGTAGCATTCATTCAAAATTTAACCTCCCACTAATAGACTTTTTGACTGGTCCGTTTTAAAACGGTAGGAGATTATAGTGTGTTTTAATTCAACATTTCGATTGTTTATTTTCATACATGCAATTCAAGTTGTAGTACCTGACAGGCTAAAGTCGTATCACCTAGTCAAAAATAAACCTAATTCCACTAACAAGGTAGCAAGGGAAGTCAGGATCGTATCCACAGGGAAACAAGCGTTCTTTCTACTATTAAAACTAAGGTCTAAACTATTGGGAAACAAGAAAGTTGGTTGATTTGTATATTAAAACTAAGACAATAATAAAAGAGGAATAAATAAGATATTAAGAGGTCTAGGGCATAGGTTCACCAATGAACAACAATCCGGGATGATAAACAATATTAATAATCAATAGAACAGTTAATTAGATTAGCATGCTCTCTCGAATCGATACTAATCATAGACTTAGAATTAACGGGCTCTCGCTACGTATTAATCCCAGTTCTACCTATTGACACAAGCCTAAACATCAAATTGCATCTCTCGAATCTTAACTTGATATTGCTAGACTAATACAATTAGACCTGCGCAAATCTAATCGCATAGTAAATAAAATCAATCAATAGGAATTAACCACAATACCAACAATCAACAACATTCAATCATCCCTTCATATTAATCCATGGATTCCCAAAACCCTAGAATATAAACTACTCACAAATATTTAATTTAAACAAAGCAAACATGATTAATGAAAACATAATTAAAATTGAATAAAGAAGGAAAGAAATAATAAATACCAAATTGAAGAACAAAGGATGAAATTTAAAGTTTGAAACTTGAAAGCAATAATAAAAGTAATTAACAAAAGTTTAGAGAAAGAATAAAAACTAAGCAATAAACTAAGGTACTAGAAAAATAAGATCCCAAATAATATGTCTAAGGGCTATATTTATAGTCTTGCCCAAAAGTAGAAGAAAAAAACCGGAAACAAAGCAAAAATCCGCGCCCAGGGGTTGTCGTCGCCCGATCGGGCAATGTGCCGCCCGATCGGGCGATCTACTCGTCAAACTGCACGATCTCGTATCTTAAAAACACCATATCTCCTTCGTTATAAGTCGGAATTAGGCGAGTGACCACTCGTTGGAAAGCACTTGAAGTCTAGAATCCAACCCAATTTGAATCGCTGCATTTAGAGTTGTATAACTCGAGTTATGATCAAAAGAGTGGACGACATTCAGTTTTCTACTTCTTTCACTATTCGCTTTGCATGAAAATTCTTCCAACTCAATGTTTGCGCTCTCGAAAGTATATAATCTCTTGTATTGATTCAAACTAGATTAGATCCCGTGCACGCACGGATTATGATAATTTTTTTTACAAAATATTTAACTAAATATAGCCAAACTACTGCATAATTATAAAAAAAAATTAAACATACTTATTTATATTTATATTATCTAATATGCATATTATATATGTGTAATATGCTACTTTGACCAACATATCGAGTGAATATAGTTTCCATTATTAATGTACCGATTTGACTAAAATGTTATAAAAAAAAAGTATTTAACAAAATTATTATTACGTGGTATCTATTATTGCCATAAATTATAATCTAATATTTTTTTTCCATACATAGATAGTTTATAAAAGGGTAGAGAATAAAATAAAATATATAGTTTAGGAAAACATTTTTAGGCGGGAAAATTTTACACCAGGAATTGACACGTGTCATTCCTGGTATCTCTTTTAGTATATATTAATTAATAGATAAGTAGGAAATGCACAAAAATATGTTAATTCCTACAATGATGAACCTGAAACTACAAACACACTACAAGGAGCACATTAGTACTAAAAATCGCTCCGAAGAGCTCATTTGAGATCAAAAAGTACTAAGGGACGGGGGTAAAAACTCTATATAAAACGCATATATCAAACTCCCCCAAGCTAGATCCTTGCTTGTCCCTAAGCAAGGAAATCATCGATGAATACGAGATCAACTTCACCCCTAACATATTTCAAAACGAAAGACATAATTCAAGGCAAAATCTAACGAGCATGCATCAATGTCAACCAATCAAATCCACCAACCACAAATCCTCCCTAACAATCGTCACGCAAAGCGAACCACAAATGCACAATGGAATTCAAGACTAGTGCTCACACACTCGTCACTCATTTATGTGGCGGATAAAAGATGTACCCGTTCGCTCTCCTCCCAACATATAAGTGTACAATGCCCTCCCAAAACTCACAACACTCGTGTGTCTAGAAAAACATACACTCAACCTAATAGTCGACTCGGAATATGTCATGTCATAACTTGCATTGATAAACAACTACTTTCACATTAATATGACTCTATGCACAAAGGTCGGAAGGTCTTCAAAGCTTGTAATGATAGGCTTAGGTAGGGGTGCGGTAAATTTGGGTAAAATGTGAGCTTAAAGCCTTGGCTTTGGGGAGCATAAATCCTAGCAAAACCATGATCAACCACAAATGATGACCACCACTCTCCCACTCAACACATGATGAAACAACAAACAAACCACACTATACTTTCTTGCCTTTCTTTCACAATTAAAATCAATCACTCATAAAGATAAGAAATTACAATACTTGAGTGAAACAATGCTTTGAATTTTTCTGAGAGTAATGAATTTTTTTCTTTTTCTTTTTATTTTTTTCAATTTCCTTTTTTTTTTCCTTTGGAAACCTTCATATTTTCTATTCTTCTCATCTCTTTCACTCTTCATTATTTTTTTTTTCTCTTTTTCAAACAACAAACAAGATAAGAAGAACTCCCTTATTTCCTTTTCAACACTCACTTTGTGCTCAAAATGTAGCACACTACAACTCCCTCACCTCACTTACTATTAGCTTCCCCAAGCTAGGCTTGGGACTAGTAACCAATGGGGCTTTCATGGGCTTGTAATATGGCTAGTCACCGAATAAAGGGGCACAAGCAATAACATGGGTAGAAAAGGAGGGAACAAATGTATCTAGATTCATCTAAAGGCTACCTAAACAGAAAAATGCCTTCGTCCTCCACAATGTGCATGTATATGAGTCATAAAACACTACTAACAGTTGCAAACCAATACTCAAAATCAATGACACACCAGGAAGCTATCACACATCCTAACCAAGTCAACTAGCCAAGCACCAAGTCCACAAATAGTTAGTCAGAGTTGACTCATGTTAAGGCATCAAAACAATCGAATATCAAATCATGGCTAACACATCCACATTGCTCGTCATCAAATACCAAGAATCAAAACAATTTTCAATAAAAGGGGCACAGGGAAGCATGATATTGTATTCATCGGAACGTATTTTTGTATTTTTTTTTTCAAAAGCGATAAACTAATCTAGAAAGCAATAACACATACCTCCCCAAAGCCAAACTCAGCAATGTCCCCAGTGCTTAAAGGAGTGGAGATCGAGGGTCTCAATAATCGTTGAACCCCTCCGGGTCCAAGTCTTCTATGCCTTCCGCTCGACCTTGGTTTGAAACTTGAAAGCAATAATAAAAGTAATTAACAAAAGTTTAGAGAAAGAATAAAAACTAAGCAATAAACTAAGGTACTAGAAAAATAAGATCCCAAATAATATGTCTAAGGGCTATATTTATAGTCTTGCCCAAAAGTAGAAGAAAAAAACCGGAAACAAAGCAAAAATCCGTGCTCAGGGGTTGTCGTCGCCCGATCGGGCAATGTGCCGCCCGATCGGGCGATCTGCTCGTCAAACTGCACGATCTCGTATCTTAAAAATACCATATCTCCTTCGTTATAAGTCGGAATTAGGCGAGTGACCATTCGTTGGAAAGCTCTTGAAGTCTAGAATCCAACCCAATTTGAATCGCTGCATTTAGAGTTGTATAACTCGAGTTATGATCAAAAGAGTGGACGACATTCAGTTTTCTACTTCTTTCACTATTCGCTTTGCATGAAAATTCTTCCAACTCAATGTTTGCGCTCTCGAAAGTATATAATCTCTTGTATTGATTCAAATAAGTAGGAAATGCACAAAAATATGTTAATTCCTACAATGATGAACCTGAAACTACAAACACACTACAAGGAGCACATTAGTACTAAAAATCGCTCCGAAGAGCTCATTTGAGATCAAAAAGTACTAAGGGACGGGGATAAAAACTCTATATAAAACGCATATATCAGTACCACCTCCCCCTCCCCTCTCTCTAAGCACATTGTTCTTGATTTTTCTAAATTTTGGGACGCTCAAAATAAAAAAAGGACTATAGAAATGAGACGGAGAGAGTACCACAAATTAGGATCGAAACTTAACTTGATTATGCCTAAACAACCGTCCCCTACTCCATCTTCCCCGTTCTCCATCTCCCCATTAACTCTCCAACCTTAATTATTTTCAATTTTAATTTAATTCGATCCCCAAATCTTCTCTCATTCTCCTGTAGCGTTCATTCAAAATTTAACCTCCAACTAATAGAATTTTTTACTGATCCTTTTTGAAACGGTAGGAGGTTATAGGGTGTTTTAATTCAACATTTTGATTGTTTATTTTCATGCATGCAATTCAAGTTGTAGTAACACCTCCCCCCTCTCTCTAATCACGTTGTTCTTGATTTCTTAAGCATATTGGAAGTATATTGTTTATTTTTCCTGCTTAATTAGTTGCAATTCATGTTGTAGAGAAGGAGAATCTTATAATGTATGGTCTCCATGCAAATGATTAAAGGTAGGTAAATCGTCATCAATATTTTGAGCTTTTAGGTGGTTTTATTTAGTTATTTTTGTTGTTAGAGAACTTATAATTAGTTTTAGTTCTCCAACAAGAAAAGTTTTGTCAATATAGTTCAATAGTTAGAATTTGGCCTTCCCTTAATTGGATATCATGAGTGTAGTCGTACACTGTAACAGTTTTGTTTGATTTTTGTATAAAAGATATGTTATTAGTGGTAATAGGTGATTTAAAGTGGATATATTTTTTCAGGGGAGATGAACATAAGTAGAAAAATATAATGATTAAAAAGACAAGACTTCATTGTCATTTGGTTTAAACAATTTCTAACACCTGCTTCAAAGCAACATAATTTCTAAACTCCATTACATTACCAACATATAACCAGTCCGTTCATTGAACGGGCCCAAAAACTAGTTAATAGTTAGAAACTTGTCGTTTGACGCAACGAATATGATTACCTAATATATTACTTATCCTCAAACCCCTTATATTTTGTCAATCTTTCATATTTGGATCAATTTATTATAAATCTGAATATGATAATTACTACTACTGCTAGGAATATAAAGATACAATTATCCCCTTTTAAAAAAATAAGATAGAATTTCAAATAGTAAGTTTTCACAAATGTAAAATATCATAGAGAGTGGATAGAATAGTCAAAGAAGAAAAATAGATAGAATAATAAAATAAAAGTAAAAAAAATTAAGATAATTATTGAAATTTTTGTAAAAAATATATCTCATAGTTGTATTCACATTAAGCATTAAAATAAAAATCGAAATTAAATTTCTTGAAAAAAATAAATATTTAAACTGGTAGTTGTGAAATCTACCTCATTACGATAAAGATAAAAAAGATAAATATACGGTAGATGTGATTCTATTGTTTGAGATAGGCGTAGGGGGTGCAAGATGAGTACTTTGTTCTTAGGTTGAATTCAGATTTGTTTAGGACTCGTGGGTTGTTCAAGGATGACCAAATTAGACGTTATTATGAACCAAAACCCAAATAAAAGGGCGCCATTATAGAATTTTAGATAAAAAAATATTTTTGGGTGCAACCATGAAAGAAATATATAATAGAGTTTATTTACATTAAACCTTTGATATTTGAATTAATTCATACCATAATAGAATTTTACTTGCATTAAACCTATATTATGGGTAAATTTATAAAAGTATACTCCTCTTTTATAAACCAGTGCTATATCACAAACACATTAACACACAAATAACTAACTCGAGTTTTACCATTATTGAACTAACTACTCCCTCCGTCTCTTTTTGTTCTTTACGTTTGATGTTATTCACGCGATTTAACGACCATTTAATGTGCATTGAGATTACTCTACTTTTTTTATTTAAACAATAAAAATTACGTTTATTTATAATGTTTTCACTTTTATAAAAAAATCTGACATTGGAAAAATGAGAAATATTTAATGTCCAATGGATTTAATTGGTTAAAATAATATTTGGGCACAAATTCTGATAGAATATTAATGTATTATGTGATAATATAAAAAGAAATGTAAAGAACAAAATGAGACACCCGAAATGGAATACGTAAAAAACAAAAAGAGACGGAGGGAGTATTTTATACTACAACTTGAAAAGGGGCCTATTTTAACTCACAAATTCTTATTTACAAAGGGTGTACAATATTTATTGTACACCGAAGTAAAAGTTAACTCAAAATGTTTAAAAGTTAAGCTTATATAGGTAAAAGTTATCTATTTTTTAGTGATATTTTTTTTCATTTTAGTAAAACTTATTTTTTCAAAATCAATAATAATGTATAAAATTAATCATTTAACCCTTTAAAATATTTTTCTATCAACTGTTTTTTATTAATATAAAAATTAATCAAAACTAGGTTAAAGTTATAAAAAAAATGGGTAAAAGTTATCTTGGTGTACAATAAATTTATTGTACACCTTGTGCGCGCAAGACCTTTTGATTTTAACTTTCAATTATAGGTATAATAATTTTTTTTTAAAAACTATTTGTATGAGATGATATAATAAGACAAATATGTACGAAAATTGGCAAACCCATGCATCGCACGGGCTTCAATACTAATTCAGTAGTTTGCGAATATAAATAAGCTTTGAAGAAGTCCAAACTTGAGAGACTTTGATAGTACCAACTACAAAGTACAAACTCATTAACCTCCCATTAGCAATGAACCATTGGACCTTGTTAAATTACTATGGGTGTGCTTAGAGCTAAGAGATAACTAGTGCTACAGTCAGATCGTATGACATACTCGTACAATTTGTCGGATTCTCTCCCATCAAACGCACATACTCACCTCCCGCGAGAAACACTCTCCTGCAGCTCCTCTCTTTCTCCGGCGAACTTTCCTTAGGGTTAGGGTTTCCGATCCTCCGACCACCACCACCACCACTCCCCAATGATGGAACGCCACAGAGGTGACCGTGATCGCGACCGCGACCGAGATTACCGTGACCGTGACCGCGACCGCGACCGCGACTTCCACCCCCAGCCACGCCGACCTTCTCGATTTACCGACGGTCCTCCGGATGAACAGAACCGTAGCCCTGGAAATTACCGCGGCGGATTTTCAAGTGGCCGCCGTGCCTTTGAAAGCCCTCCTCGCCAACCCCCCGTTGGCGACAATGGAGGTTTCTACCCCCCTGCAGGTGGGCCTCCCGGTGGTTTCTGGCCAATGGGCGGAGAAGTCGGAGCTCCTGAAGGAGGTTTTGTGAACGATTTACCGGGTCCTCCCCGGCCTATGCCGCCACCACCTCCTTCTGTTACTGGTCAGAAACGAGGGTTCCCTTTCTCTGGCCGTGGTAGCTCACCTGGTAATTACGTTTCTCTCTCCCCAATTTTCAAAAATTGAGTTGAATTCACTCTAATTTAAGTTTGTATGTTCCAATTGGTATATTATCTTGCATTATGATCTCCGTTAATGTTCTTTTAATAATGCACCGAGTGTAGGGTGTAAATTGTGCATATGTTCTTTAATTGGAGGAACTAGAATAGCACCTGTTCTGAAATTGAGCTTTATAGTTTTGCTTGCTACTAGGATAGACAAAACTTAATGATTCTGTAGTTTTGTTATTGTCATGTGGCTGTATGCATGTTTTTTTTTGTTGGTTGGCTGCATCTGGGATTGTCTTGAGTATTAGAGAGTAAACAGATGATTAAGCCTAGGAATAAGAGGGTTTTGAATAGAGATGACACTGAATGATGAACAAGTCAATGTTATCCGAAGGAATTGACCCTTTGTATTGAGATTATCATTCCCTTCTTTTGGAGATTATCATCATGAAGATCTCCAACCTTTGATTGCATCTTCAGGATTAGGAGGGAAGTATAGGCTGATTGGACCCTTTAATCTTGGTTTTTTGGAAGGTACCTACCGTTAGCATGACCGGAGCTAAAACTTGTCCGCCTCAAAAACACATCAACACAATAATCTTCTTCCTCATAACCAAACCGAGTTTTCCTTGGAAGCGTATGACTTTCTTTCTTTGTTTGTGCATAAAAAGATTCAATTCTTTCTTTGCTTGCTCGGTACATAGAGGGCGTACCGTCAGTTGGTCACATTTGTCAATACCAAAATCCAAATCTTCCATCCAAATGGTGCTTCAAACGAAATGCTCCCTCCTTTAGGAACTTTTGGACTTATGTTGTATGTAAAGTTGTTCTTGTAGTTAAGGTCTGGCCTTTAATTTTCTCATGTTGGATTCTTAGGATTCGGTGATCCAATGAAGGAAATCATCAGGATCGAGGGATTAGTAGGGTCCGCTAATCTAATCCCGAAAACACACAACATGCAAACAACTTACAAGCGGACACTGAAACAAATACAGATGCTTTTAAACAATCCGTAACATTCTATGTCACAAACTAATAACATAGTAACATGCTACTACTACCCTTGTGGGGATGAGGGGAGGGAACTTTAAAATAGAGAACGAAAATCAACAGAGTAGGAGGATAAGAGGGGGATCAAATTATAATTGAGAAAAAAGAACAAATTTTTATTTTATTGTTTGAAAATTTTATCGCTCACAAAACATTTGATATTTATAACCATTAACCAACACACATTGGCAAAAGCGAAGAACTGCGCAAGGCATTGTTGCTTGCATACAAATTTGGCATACTCTTGGTGCTTGTTGAACATAGGTGTGCCCATGCGCCCAAGGCGCCTCACGCCAAGACGTATCCGTGATGCGCTTTTTTAAAACTAAGTAAGCTCCATGAGCCTATATGTCCGAGTTATCTTTTATGTGTAGTCACCCTTCACTCTTCAGTGATCTCAAATAGATCATGGGCTTGCCTGGGTTGTGCTTAAGCTTCTGATATTGGAGTCTACTAGCTGTAGTCCTCCTTTAGATCTTCACTACATAGTGAGTCTTCCACCAGCTTTAATTGATCATGGGCTTGCTTGGGTTGAGGACTTGAGCTTTAGCTTAGGCCGATTGAGTCTGCAAGCCAATAGACGTCCTTCGCTACTGAACTTATTTTGAGCTGAACCACATTCAAGTACCTATGTGCCATATAGATTGGGAACCATCTTTATTTATGCTGTGCAGAACGTGGATCAATATTGTATATGGAATGCCAAGGAGCAGAAGTCACTTATTCTTATGAAATGCAGTATATTAGGTCTTACTATTTAATCATTAACCACTTAATTACTACTCATGGATTGTTAAGTTGAGTATCGATTTCTGTATAGTTTAACCAATGGGCAATAGTTTAACCACTTAATTCACCAAATTTGCTTTGGAATTCAGTTTGGATCAGTAGTAATCTGCTGTTCAACTGATTGATTCAGACTCATTGATAAGTTATTACTTGTAATATTTGTCTCGAGTTCACGACTCATACTGTACTGTTATCTTTGTAATGAGGTAAGTACTCTAGGTTCCTAATTTGGCAAATTTTAGAGTAAAATTAGTAGCTTGAGTGGACTGCATACTGTTGTCATATATGTAGTTTTGTTGTCACTGCATGCATCTTTATTTCCCAGTTAACTATCTGACTTGTGATTTTCACTTCCAGAGCATTTTGATGGGAAAAGTTTTGTTAAGCTCTTTGTGGGCTCTGTACCCAGAACAGTGACAGAACAAGAGGTAAGCTAGTCTAAATCTTCTTCTTAATACGTATTTCCTTGTGATTCTTTGTTCCAAAGTTACAGAGGAAAAAGTATCTGGTATTGATTTGGTTGTTTGTGGAAGAGAAATTTCTGTTGGTTTGTAAGCAAATTTATGGGAAAAGTGTATTTCAGTTTCATCTAGTTTTCTGGCCTGTGCTGATAGTTGGACTTTTGTCTAAGCAATATCCCTAACTTTGGTCAAGGCATATGTATTTTGGGCATGAGTGGGAGGGTCTAGATAAATTCTCGCTTCTTCTGGGTGCCTTTTTTCCCAAGCCCAAAAGGTTGGATGCTCTTCCTAAAACCTCCAACCCCCATGTGAGGGTTCTGGTAGTGAGCAACAGACTTACCTATTAGTGTATGCAGTTGATAATTAAGGTCTTCAATGAGCAGCAGACTACGTTGCTCTAATCTGCAGCAAGACCTGCAAGTCTACCATTCAAATTTGTGGAGAGATTGTTATGGAATTCAGAAAGGCCTGCAGAAATGTTTTCTAGAACACAAATAGCAAAGCGTTTCTTACTGTATTTTCATTATCGTTACCCCAATGCCTTCAAAGAGGCTCCCGCAACAAGTGGGGTAGGGGGGTCGGACGTACGCAACCTTATCATTGCAATTGCAGGGAGGCTGTTTCCAATTAACCCATAACTCCATAAGCGATAACATGACGCCAGGACGGCCATTTTCTACTACATGGAAAAGAAGCGAAAAGGTTTTAAGGGCCGTTTTGATCTAGTCCGTTATATCCCAAAGTCAAAAGAACAAATGAATCTTTGGCTCTATTCTTACTAATAATATATAAAAATAAGAACAGAAGCACTGCTAGGAGGCATTTGGTAGATATCAGTGATTGTATAGTCTAAACTCGTGAGTGGATTCAATTTATGTTACTCAGACTCTTCATTTCACTTGAAGTATCCGTGTCGGACAGTAGGGTCCTCGACACTACGACATGGGTGTGGACCCTCCAATGTTTCATTTTGGGATAAATTGCAAAATTTCACAATTTAACCAAGTTGGACCTTTGAACGCACCCGTGTCCGAGGCAAGTGCCAGAGTGGACAAAGTCCGACTATCATAGGATTCAACTAGTTGCCTACTTCCCTTACTGAATCTTTACAATATCTGGCATATTGTTGATGTGTCATGATTATTCTTATCAGATTCGACCATTGTTTGAAGAACAAGGAAAGGTTTTGGAGGTTGCTCTAATAAAAGACAAGAGAACGGGACAACAACAAGGTATTTGTTTTGGAGTTATTTTAAATAATTACTGTTTAGATGCCTTTCTCTTTTCAGGTTTGCTCCTGTGATGTGCGGTTGATGGGAGCAAGTGTAAGCTATGTTTCGTCTCAGTTAGTTTTCGCAACAATTCCGGGCCTGTTGATTTTGGGTGCGACCTTTCTTTTAAGTCTGCACTTTCAATCACGAAGATGCAAGGGATGTATATAGACCTACTTAAAATTGTCTGTGTAGATCAGTCTAGAAATTGGAGCTCAAAGCCTCAAACTCCTGCTCTGGTGCTTGTGGCTTTAGCAGTGAGGAAGGCATTACCCAACAAGTTATTTGTAATGGGAATGTCTTCTGCAGAACAATAAGCTAATTGTATGTCAGGATGTCTTGTTCTGAAACTGTTGTACAGAAACTCCATCAAAAAATTTGGAATATTATTTGAATGGGTGTTTGAGACATTTAATCTAAAGGGATTCTTATTGGTCAGATTTATTTACCATGGCATCTTGCACAAACTTGAATCCCTAGAATCTCTTTCTAGTAGTCTGAATGTTGATGGATGAGACGGTTTTGGGATGTTTGATGATTAACCTTTTGCACCTCTCAGGTCTCTTGTCATTGGTCTAATAGCTTTATACGGTGATGCTTTTCCCCCCTTTTCAATAGGGAATTAGTGGTTTAAGTTCTTGTTTTCGTATTAATTTAGTTTACAAAGTCTTGTACATGGCACCAGAATGTATGTTGTTTCCACACTTTACCGTTTCAGTAGGATGCCGGAATTTAGATTTGATATATATTCATTTCCGAGTAAACCACAGTGGAGTCCAAGTCTCTTTTGTTGGATACAAAAGCTTTCAACTCGATGAATTGGCCAAGGAAAGTGCCGTCTTGACTTTTGTGGGGCTAATTTTAATTTAATTATAATGAGCTCTTTTTAGCTAGATTTACTTAGAATTGTTGATCTTTTAGGATTTGGTTGCTGAGTGGTGGTATCATAGTTCTTTATTTTGCAGCACTGGATGCTTGATTTTTCACAAAATTTGGATCAACCCTTTCTTCTTTTACCCTTCTATTTTCGTACAGTTTTAACATTTATCTGTAGCTGGTTTAGTTAGTGTTTTCTCCTGGTATTCAGTATCTTTAGTATCTGTTTCTGGGTTGGTTCGTTGTTTCAAAATTTATGGAGACAATGGCTTAAATTATAGGGAAAGATGGGGCAATAAGCTCTATCTTCTTGTTTGGTTTACTCATCTGCTGAAGAGATAGTATTGTCTAGTTTTGATAGTGGGAAATTTGTCTGATTTTAGTTCATTAACATCTCGGAAATAATCTGTCTTAGTTGGGGTTGTCAACCCAATTTCTATGCTCTCCTGACCGTCCATTCATTTAACCATAGGAAATCAAGCCATTTTGTGAATTTAGCTATTTTTATCTCAATACCGAATTCAACACTCTTGTCTGATTATGAATCTCGATCTTGTGTTGTTGAATTTTGAAGTGATGTTTTCTTTTAGAAGCTTACTGTATGCTTGGCAATAAGTGCTGATTATCTGATGATCTGAGATGTGGCTAATTGTTGTGATTGGCCTCTTATATTTGATCTTCATCTTACCTTGAAACTACGTCTGTTGGATACTGCTAGACACTAGCAAGTGGATGGGTGATTGAACATTTAAGTTTGGACTAAAGATATTGCGGAGATGACTATTTTGTGATTACATACTAGTCATATACTTTGGTAATGTGGACCAAAATTTCTTATATCACAGCTTTACATATTTAAGAAAGCTGGCTCTGGACCTCTGGTACCTCATAGCTTTGCTTTCATATGGGCTCCTTGTCTTTGTGATTCACCTAGGTTTTTTGAATGATTAATATGGTATGTCTTGTGGCGAGTTATGTTACCCCTCAGCATTTACCACGATTGTGTATGGTATGGTTGCTATCATTCTTTAGTTTTTCGCAGTCAGGATGCATCTAAATCTTTTGGACTTTTGGGAACCTTTGTTTTCAAGGATTTCTTATATTGTTGCACAATTTATTTTGACACTATTTCTTAAACTAGTTAGAATTGATGACAATGTGATATAATAATTCAATATAGCTGATTAGCTGTATACGATTGCTTGGTTTAGTTCTGTATTCTCATAAAAATATTTGGTATAGTAGTAAGCCTCTGGAAGCAAGTGTTCTCAGTGATGTTTTATGCTGGCTTTCGGTAATTCACATGAAGTCATATTTTCCAGGTTTGTAATTATGCGCGATTCTGATTTTTTTAAAAATCACAGCACCTATCTACTTTGTGATCTCGAGGGCTGTTCGTCCAATTACTTTTACGATTTCAAATGATATCAGCAAACATTGTCAAATTATCGTTGGCTATATGCCTATATGTGACAAGCTGGATCAATTATTGCGTAGCTTGATCTTTTCTCTAGTTAGGTTGTTATTTAATGACATTGGTAACTACATTTGGTGAGCCAGAGGAATCGTCACTTGACCCGTTTGATGCAACAGTTGTCCTTGCTATATGGTTATTGTCATCTTTAGCTAATGTCATTCCAGAGATTTTATGAATGCTTCTGGATCATATAATCACTATTGTTCTTCCTTGGTTGCTACCATATTGTGGTAGTCTTGTATGTAATTTTTATGATCGTGTCTTAGAAAAGACTTGTATTCACTGTTGGTTTTCTTTCTAGTCTTCTTTAACTGAGCTTTGTGACATCATTCTACATACGCAAATGTGTAGGCTAGCAGGGGTATATGGCATGACTTGCTTGCTATCAGTGGTTTAGGGTATTGTCATTAGAATTCTTGTGGTTTTTTAATATTCTTTTTCTTTGTGTTCTATGCGTTGAATGACACACAGCGCTGAAAGTCTGGGCTGCCTGGCATCACATGATGTATCTATGTCCTTCATTGATGTGTCTGGAACCTCGTTTCTTAGTTTTTAATCAGTTATCAGCGAGTTCTCGTATTTGTAATCTTACAGAACAGGATGAACTTATTATATATTACATTATTCTTGATCCAGATGCTATTGTGAATTCTGTGTAGCTTGATAGCTGTAAGCTATGCAGAGATATTGTTATGATTTTATCGACTAGCAGTTTTAGTTGGGCTGTCATTTGTGAATCGGAGCACCTTATTATTGGTTGTCAGATACCGGAGTGGAGAGCGAGAGCCGATTTTTATGCTATCTATTATATGGAAACCCTTCTACTTCTTTCATATTTGCGGTGAACCAATGGTTTGTGCCTTTTTAACGTGAAGTGTTAATCCTGGAATCCTGGACAGTATCCAGATTGTTAGGCACATATTCTGGAGTTGGTGTACAACTTCTCAAATGTTTTACCTATATGTCTGCGGTTCTGCTCGTTACTGATCTAGAATAGATGTGGCAATTTTAAGAGGTGGCTGGAGATTTTGTTTCTCAGATTAGATGCTTTCATTGACAGACTTGCTACTTTTAAATTGCGATACACGGATTATGTTCTTGAGTCATCTATGTAGTAACATAGAGTTGTTGCAAGGTGAATATTGGTTGCTATGTCTAAGATATGTTGTCTAACATAAACTTGTACAGGAGCAAGATTAACACTTATTCCCATGTAATGCTTTCTTTGTGAACATTAAGAGCCTTTTTTTCCCGCTCCGATCATGAAAGGGGGAGAAGTTCTTGCTAATTATACTTGAAAGGGAAAGTTACCAGTGTCAAATGTTCACTTGTGAACTTTATGGCTTGCTAATTTATTGTTTGTTAGCAGTTGTCTAGGCAGTTTTGGCTTGTTAACAGTGTATTTTACCAAGGTTGCAGCCACCATGTTGTACCATATGTGTATTATGTGCTATTTTTCCCTTTTTGTTATTTCTTACTGTTTAATATTGCACTGCTGGATGTATAATCTAGCTCAATGAATCATTGTATGAGGAATTTCTTGACTTCTGCAGGGTGTTGCTTTATTAAATATGCTACTTCTGAAGAAGCAGACAGGGCAATTAGAGCTTTGCACAACCAATATACTTTGCCTGGGGTGAGTTATCTTGCCTGTGGAGCAGTTTGACATTTTGGATTGTGTTAATTATTCATATTTGTCATCTTTAGGGACTTGCTCCGGTACAAGTAAGATATGCTGATGGAGAACGTGAACGTCTTGGTAATGGTGCGTAATCTCCAGGGTTCCATGCATTAAGTTTCTTCACATTTTTTCTTTCCTTTTTCTGTGTGATCAACCAAAACTTTAGCTACTAATTTGTCTCTCTTCAAATCACCAATTCTCTCCTGTGTTCTTATGCCTTCTTTTCTTCTATTTAAATAAATTATGTATATTTTCTGTTGCTGGGTTTTAGGAAAGATAGGGGTTGGTGGAGAAGACTTGAAAGGGTGATATTAATTAACTGGTTAACTAGACACTATTCTTCATATTGTTTGATTTTGATTAAAGCTCAATATGTTGTCATATATGTTAGGTGCAGTTGAGTACAAGTTGTTTGTGGGGTCACTGAACAAGCTTGTTACGGAGAAGGAAGTGGAGGAGGTATCTTTTAGATAACACTATCTTTTTTCAGTGCTTGTATTCTATAGTTTGTTTTGCTTATCTAGCTGATTGGGTTTACTTATTTTTAGTTTACCTAATTGCTCTTGTCTCCTGCTTGTTCATGAGTCCCGTTTCTCTCCATTTACTTTTTTTTTCCTTTTTAAATTTATTTTATGTGTCCATTACTGATGGAGCCAAAGATTCATTTGTTCTTTAGGCTTTGGGATAATGGACTTAATCAAAATGGCTCTTAAAACCTCTTCACTTTTTTTCCATGAAGTAGAAGATGGTTGTCTCGACTTCACCTTATCGCTTTTGGGTCAATTGGAAACAACCTCTCTGCAATTGCAGGGGTAAGGTTGCGTACGCCCGACCCCCCCTTACCCCGCTTGTTGCAAGAGCTCTTTGAGGCAATGGGGTAATGATAATGATGAATGAATGGTGTAATTTCTCAATTTTACCTCTTTCCAATTTTAATTTTAGTTGAATTAATCAATCGTCAGTGATCAATTAGTAAGTCTGTAAGAGTTTTGCTGGAGTTCAATTTTTTGTTTAATGGTGTCAGCTTCTGAGCTGTAGTGATGATAGGAGGGGGATTGGGGAAAAGGGAAAGTCAAAGGATTGATGATGGAAAAGCTAAGCAAAGCCTTCTAGTCAAAGCATTTTGACATTTTTAACATTAATTCCATCTATTGATTGGATATTATTGTTACTTGTACCTATCACAAGATCTTTTAGTTTTTTTTTTCCTTTTCAAAAAGGCTTCTCCTTAGTAGCTCCCTGTTTCAATGATTGCTCCAGCCTATAGGAAAATAGCTATTTTCAGTATACAGACCTGTTTTAAGTGGAAAAAAAAGTTATCCACTTTGGCAGCATTTTTCTTACCTTGCAACTTGTTTAGCATAATGGTAGATCGGGTTAGCTCCATCAGATTGAGTTTTGGATTGGTCATGGATAGTAATATTTTCCTTTCTCATAACCTCTTGGAAACTGCAGTTAGTGTTCTTGTCTTTGTAAGAAGAAAATAGTTCCCCCCCTCATTCATGACTACATTTACGGCCTCAACCATCATGGTTCATTCTTTAAACTGTTGCACGTTCGAGGTTAAGAATCGAAGAACCTGTCAATCGATAATTGTGAAATATTCTGCTTCACTTAAATAGTTGCTTCGACGAAATCGATTTTTATGATCTAGAATTGAACTTATAACAATGAGAGGTCGCTAGGTCAGAAACAGAGACAAACTGGTTATTTTGCGTCATTAAACAGGGGCTAGTCATTTCACTTTCCAGTTAAGGCACTATTAGAATACTTCTTTACACTGCCCGAACAAAAACCATCATATGCACATGTTAAACCAACTTTTTCTTTGACAGCTCTACCAAATATTTCATAGTACCACTGTCCACTACAGCACTTCATAATACTACCTGAACACTTTCTAGTACCATTAAAAGCCTTTATATAGTACGACCAATGCACATTGGTCTTCCGTCATTTCGCTTACCAGTCGAGGTACCAGAATCCTTCCTGGTTCTACACTTTTACCAGAACAATTTTCAGTACCACTTAAAGGTTTCGTAGCTATCAGAAACCGTCATAACAATGCACTACCAAGATATGGGACAATTTTTTATTTATTTTTTATTTTTACATTAGTGCTACCAAAACATTTTCTGGTACCTCTGTATTATTGTATAATTTTGTATCACTAGAAGACTTTCTAGTAACACCAGAAGCTTTCAAGTACTACCGAAACCAAAAACTTTCTTAGTGCAAAAATGTTGTTTTTAATAGCTGTTATAAGCCAAGTGTGACCAATACATGTTAGACGTTAATACGTCCTCTTGGAGGTTAGAGGCATGAGTTTGAGATTATTGCCTGGGGTGTAGGGCCTTGTCTTACCTACCATAAGGTTCTGCACTTCTGTTTCCCAGTCTGCCATTGTTTCATATACATACCTTTGTCTTTTGTACTATGAGTCTATGATGGTCACCTTTCTTTTTCTTCCCCCTATTTTAGGCCATGTTAGTTTCATAAAATGTATCCTCTATTTTCGCTACAGTGTGTGTTAATACTTATTAAGTTGGATTTTCCCTTTAAACAGATATTTGCACCATATGGTCGTATGGAAGATGTATACCTCATGCGTGATGAAAGGAAACAGAGTAGAGGTTTGTTGACTTATGCTCCTTAGTTTGATGAATTACTTTTCTGGAACAAAAAAAGCTAGAGAAGAAAGACAAGATTTACTAGCATTTTTACGTTTTACGCTTCTTTTTGTCCCCATAAAAAATGATGTGCCCGTTTCCAAATTGTATGTTCAATACCTCCCTGGCTCTTGATTTATTGCAAGTTTATAGTCTGGCGCAGAGTTGAGAAAAAGCAAAGGGGTACTTATGGACCAAAAGACCATGTGATTAGAAAAGAGAAATGCAAATAAACATGTAGGCTGGGGAAGGGTTTACTTGTAACTTAATAGTGAGTGAGCACATCCCAATACTGAATTGCTGCAATAATTGTGAAACTTCCCAAAATAGAAGTGTTGCAATAATTAAGAACGAGGGGAAATAGGTTTATTAGTTGGGATTTGGGAGTAACTCAGTGTGTTTAGATATCCCTTGACCGTAGTGCATCTATGGAATTAATATTCAGTTATTATATTTGTTAAAGCATTGATGAATTGTATTTAGTTTTATTGCCCGGAGGGAAATGAAGAATTTAATTTTTCTTAATGTCTTGACTTTTTGTTCTGTAATGTCTGTCATTCTCGTTTTATGAAAATTAAGAAATCCCTATCTTGAAGTACTCCCTTGTCTCCCTCTCCACCTTGAATTAGTATGTAGGCAATGTAGCGAGTTTAAGTTCACACTCGTACTAAGGTTACAGTTAATAGATAGGTTGACTGATTAAGTCATCTGTTGTGTATTTCTTTATGAAACATTTATCATGTAAAGAAGCATGAAATGAAGGGCGATGTTGAATATTCTGATATTTTGCATTTAACGGGTAAATGGGCATTTAGTAAGAGCCAGTGCTTACAAAAAACGAACAATTATTAAAGGAGGTAGGGTGAAGATAGATAACTCCGTAGAAGAAAGTTTGACAACCTTCTACATGCCCAAGTCAGTTTTCCTTTGTCAGTTGTCACCAATTTTTTGGGGTTTCAGTCAGTGACTCAGTTTTCACCTCTTGTTACCAGTTTTTTCTTTCTCACTGATTTATGTTATCTCTATTTTGTGAAGGATGTGGTTTTGTCAAGTTCTCCAGTAAGGATTCAGCAATGGCAGCTATAAATGCTCTAAACGGAATATTTACAATGAGAGTAAGTATGTTTTTCATTGTGGTCAACTTCTTCCCATTGGTAGTATGATTCGCCCCTACTTCAATGAACACTATTTGCTTGCAGGGTTGTGATCAACCTCTGATTGTTCGGTTTGCTGATCCAAAGAGACCTAGGGCTGGAGAACCAAGGTTTGGTTTCACTTATACTTGGCGCTTAAATTTGTGTCTGGTTTGTTTCATCTTCTAAAACAGTTTTAAATGGATTTGATGATCCAATGGCGAGTTAATTGATACAAACTGTAACAAATAATCCCAATTTGTAATACACAACTATATAATTCTGTTTTCTTTATAGGTTCCACTCCCTTTGACTTTCCATGTGTCATGTAATTTTCTTTTGTTTTGGGTAGAGTTTGCTAGCTGTTTATTCATTGGACTTGTTACAATTTTCTTATTTGGCGTCTTTGGCACTTTTTTGATGATATCCAATTCAATGTTAGCTTATAGTCTGCTGAACATTATGTCTGTCTTTCTGTAGCCGGCATCTTAATGGGACGTGCAGATAATGCCCCTCTATACAATCTATTCCTGTTTAACTGTCAATTAGAGATTGATAATCTTGCATCTTGTTCCCATTATTCCGATGAAGATGGTGTACTTCTCCCTGCTTTGGGAGTTCATATCTAACATAGACCCTTTGGTTTAGTGCATTAACTTGGTTTCTGGTCATGTTAGTAACTGGAATGTAGGATTCAGGTATGAATTTGTTGTGTGTGAAACTGCCAATGCTTTGGATAGATGTTGAACACTAGGCTGCTAGCCTGCAACTGATTCACCATTCAGTCCTTCACTACAGATGATGTATTTCTTGGTTGAGAAAGGGGGTTATCAAGGTGGTGTATATGAACTTTATTTTTTTTGCTTTTCTTAGGGCTGGTCCTGCTTTTGGAGGGCCAGGTTTCGCTCCTTCCCCAACATCAGGGATCAGGTACTGTGCACTTCTATTTTGAGAAATTTCTTCTTCTTTGAGGGTCGGGGCGGGGGGAGTTCAAGGTTTGTTTTGTTACTAATTTAAAAAATTGATTAAACAAATGATAACTTAAATTGGTCGGATGACCTTTATGTAAACATTACTTCAGTTAATGTGACAATCTTCCAGTTGATACCTGCCTTTTTTTTTTCTCAGGCCAGCGGCAGCCTCTAATCCCAATATTCCTGGTCCTATTGGTGGTCAGGGACCACCAAATGCATGGCAGCCTATGAGTCCGCAGAATCTGGGTCCATCTCCTAGTGCTGGTATCCATGGGTTTGGCAATCAGTTTCCTCCTAGGTCTGGTGACACAGCAATTTCATCAACTCCTGTAAGTGAAATCTATGTTACTTAGACTTTTCATTTTACCTTAAGTACCCATGTCAGATCCTCGACACTCGGACATGGGTATGGACACTGGAGTACTGGACACTTCATTTTGGACCAAAATCATGAAAATTTTCTCAGAATAGCCGACTCAGACACTTGGACACGTATCCGTGACCGACATTGGTACCGGAGTCCGAGTAACATAGAGTGAATTAGTGAAATAATGTACTGGAGTATACTCTTTTATAACAAATTCCTGTGAAGAAGAAGGAAACTTGAATTATAAAGAAAAGCTTGGGATAGATATGAAATGGTGTTATGTATATATACTTCTCAGTTAAATTGGTAGACATATTTAATTCAGATTGGGTTCGATAAGGTTACACCAGGCTTCACCGTAGTTTGTATTTTTGAAAATATTTCCAATTGAATCATGCTAGTTGCATCTACATATCAAATGATACTTCTCAAAGTAAGAAGTCTGGTATGAGGGTCTTAATAAAGTCGCTTTTTCTGCTTCAAAAGATAGCTACATACAGTATATTATATGATGAAAGCTCTAATTAAGTTGCGCTAAATTTCGTGTTCTTGTGTATTAGAAAGTCCGGGTGTACGATTTGAGGGTTTTTGTATGAAATATTTATTTTCTATAACAACGAAAATATGTCAATTGTGGAGAAGTTACTTATTTTGCTCCAATTGCCAGGGTTCTCATCTTGGTGCCCAAGGCAACCTTACAGAAGGTTCTGTTGGAGGAACTGTTTCTGCCGCTGCTACATCTCCACATGTAGGGTTTTTGTCCTTCAAATTTGTACATCTTGTCCCCTTTTCTTTATGTGTATTAATTAACTTAAGTGTACTGTAGAATTTCAAACAATATTTTTCACAAGTGCCTCCAAGTAGTCAGCAATCTCAGCATATATCACCTCTGCAGAAGCCTCTTGAGTCACCTCAGCACTTTCCACCCCCCTTACAACTACATCAAGGTGCAGGAACATATACTCAGGCACCTACTTCTCAGGCCTCGATGAGGCCTCATAATCCCCAAACTGGTGTTCAGGCCCCATACAGCCAGCCATTTCCATCACAACAACTTAATAGTTCGACTGGCCCTGTGCCTCCTCAATTTAATGTTCAGCCGAGTGCCACAGCAGCTATGGCCTTACAACACAGGCCTAATGCTCCATCTTCAATGACTAATACTCACATGCCGACTTCGACTCCACAGCAACCTCTTCCCTATCAACAATCTCCTTCTCAGATAACACAGATGTTGTCACAGCAAAGACAGACTCTGCAAGCTAGCTTTCAGTCGTCTCAGCTGGCATTCTCACAACTTCAACAACAGGTGCAAATGATGCAACCCTCAATGCAGAACCAACCATTACAGCAGAATTTTCAGGCTTCTAGGCAACAGGTAGGAGATAATTCTTCCATTGCCTTCTTATAATTTGTTATTATAGCATTCTTGCAGTCTTGTTTGTATGATTGTCTCAGGCCTCTCAGCTGCGTGATTGTTTTTGTTACAGTGAATCATTGTAGGTCTAGTGTTTTGTTTCTGTAACTTGATTTTATGTTATCATGTTTTCCCCTCCCTTTTCTGCAGACAAGTGGGTATGGCAGAGGATTAATTTTGTATTTTTTTTATCCGCCTTTATGGGTTTGTGTATTGAGGTTGTGGTTTGAAGTTTTAACTGTCTGTTCTGAGGTCATCGTGTAGATTGTCTTTTGAGCTTTGTTATCTTTTGTCCCCGATTGTCATGCAATGAGTAGTAGATGTTGCATGCACTTAAAGTCTTAGAGGCATTGTTGTTCTTTTGCAGTCACAATGGACTGGTGCCACACCAACAACAGCTGCTAGTGCACCTGCTGTTGCACTACCGTCTGAGTCACCTTCTACACCTATTGGAAGTGCTGCTGCTGCTGCTAGACCAGCTCCAGTTAAATGTAACTGGACAGAGCACACCTCCCCTGATGGGCACAAATACTATTATAACAGCGTAACTCGTGAAAGCAGGGTAAGATGATATTTCTTTTGCTTCTTAGATGTGTTGTCTTAATTCTGTTTCATTTATCAATTTCATAACAAGCTAAATTGTACACTAAAATTTTGTAGTGGGTGAAACCCGAGGAATTGGCGTTATATGAGCAACAACAACAGAAACCAGCTGTTCAACCACCCTTAAACCAGCCAAGTCTGCAGGCTATTCCTAATCAGCAGGTAACTCAAACACAACCACCGCAGTTTCAGACACAATATCGCCACACTGAGCAGTTTCAGAATCCGCCTTTGTCATCAATGGTTAGTCATTGTCCATGTTTTCTATTGCAGATAGTCTTTACAATGTAATATGCGTTTGCTTACTTGTGTTTTTGTTGTCTCCTTTTCTCTCTGATTACAGTACCAGGCTCCTCGAGGTGTGGGCAACATGACTGCTCAGGTAGGTTGCTCTATTTATTATTTAAGAATTTCAAAGTCACACTCTCTTTTCTCAGGTTTCTAGCGAATATTAGGGTGGTATAACTCAGTTTATCAATAGGCACTGTTTGATATGTTTGTCCTGATTTAGGACCTGTTCTATAACAAGCAATCAGTGTTACTTGAGTTATTGTACTTGTTACAAATGACAGCTCATGTACAAAATCAATTGTAAGT
The DNA here is from genome assembly GCF_020520425.1 of Spinacia oleracea. Classification (NCBI taxonomy): domain Eukaryota; kingdom Viridiplantae; phylum Streptophyta; class Magnoliopsida; order Caryophyllales; family Amaranthaceae; genus Spinacia; species Spinacia oleracea. Next base: position 14,399,736 of record NC_079489.1, on the reverse strand, counting down.
GATGGGCATTATCTGGGTGATTTGGAGGTTAAATTCGCTGGAATGCATAATCAGGCTCTCTATCAGGTCGGAGTAGTCGACCATGTAGTTTTAATCTAATTGTACTTCACGTAGCGGGTCGTTGAATTTTATACAGATACATCTGATCTAGAATATTTCCGATCCTAAATATGAAAAGTGTATGAGTTGCCTTTTTCATTTTAGTTGAAAACAGACATTAAATTAATGTGCAAGTTTCACATGCCTTATAGATGAGCTTATTTCTTCATTCTGGTTTATCAACACTCTAGTTAATTAACCTTAAGTTTTATAATTTTTCATGGTCAACCATGGAAGGATTCAACTGTGCCTCCCAATATCCACAATTTTGAAATAGAAGTTGTAGCTTGGCTGTGTTGACCCAATATCCACAATTTTAGGTTTCCAAGACTGGAAGTTCTGAGATTATCTATTTCCCGGTCATTTAAAGTGATATTATGTTTGGTTCAGCTATGTAATTTTTTATGTGTTAAACATGGCATAATTAGTGCAGATTAATGTGACAACAAGAGAATTTTGTTGATTTAAGGAAATGTGAATCAGAATTTGCAGTAGTTAGTGTGTTTGTGGAGACTTTGTATTTTAACAAATTGTTACAATTGATGCAGAGAAGGGTATAGATAAGGAATGGGTAGTAACTACTAACTAGTAATAACTTATGTAGTGGGAAGTCATCTCTATTGGAATTCCTAGGCAGATATGTCACCATCTTTTAACCCTCTGGGATGTAGTGTTCTTTTCTTGTCTTGAATAAATGCTCTCTTTGTCCTAGATAATGGGTCACATTTAATTGTAGTTTCAAGGATTAAGAGTTAAAATACCACGAGGTCCACGACTATTGTTCATTATATAGGATTTTACATCTTCACTATATTATTGTAAGTTTACTTTGAATTCTTTGTCAAGGGTATCACTTAGAGTAATATGTACTGTTTAAAAATTCAACTTGCTAAATTTAGGTGTTTTTTTTTTTTTTTTTTTTTTTGCAACGGCTCGGCTCCCTTCTTTTCTACTCTTTGTTCCACCTCAGGTCATAACTCCCCTCGTTTCGGTTTTTACTGGAATCTTTGAGGCCTAACACCTGATTGTGTATATGCATCTGTGCGACTGTGCTTGTGTAAAATGAGATATGATGAAGCTGATATGCCGTCTTTCATTCTGCAGGAGGCTTCTTATCCACAATTACAAGCACCTCCTAGTTCAGGCAATGATATTGCTCGCTTCCAACAGGTACTTGCTGTTCCTGTCATCTCATTTGAAATGAATTTGTACTTCAGATATGGTTTTTCATGTTGTGGATCGTATTTTGAAGGGGGCACAGCCACAGGCTACACAGGATTGGGCTTGGAAGAGCAACTCTGGAGGTTAGTTGAAATCTGTCCGAAAAAGGTCAAGTTAGAAGGTGGGGGTAAAAAATTGATATGCTGATTTATTGGCTTGTTTTGTTTCCTTGGGTACAAATTGATGTAGGTACCTGAATTCACAATCCAGCCCAGCCGAATAATGGTCTAGTCGAGTATTGGTTTAATCAGAATTACCTGTGCGCTGTGTATGTACAGTAAATGTTGGGCGTTTTGGTCATGTCCTGTTAATTTTTTCAGCCTCATCATGTTTAGTGTCTCCGGTAGGTCTCCTGATCGCACCAGTGTAAGCCTGTTGGTATTGAGGCGGTCATTAATTAGCAATTAGATAGAGCTTTCGTGTTGTAGAATATGTAGTAAGTCACTCATTCGCCCGTTTATTTTTATCTTTTTTGTTACTTATAGATTCATGAGATTAGGTGCTCTAATCCCAACATGGAGTGGGAAATCACCGGTGTAACAGCGAAAATATGTACCATATATTTATTCAACATCACTTATACCAGGGGAGATAAATAAAATAGATTAGTGAACATTGACTTCTCAATTAATTTTACTATGCATACAAGCTACATGATTTCTGCTGATTCTGCATACTCTTTGTGCCCCAAAATGATGTTGTGGCCGTGTATTGGTCAGGGCAATGGCAATAGCAATAGCACAAACTTCAAGACGTTTGTTCACATGCCACATCATAAAGGTTTTTGTATAGGGCCATTAGTAAATTTTATAATTTTATTTTTATACTAGTATAAAAAAACAAAATCAGTTTTTTTTTTATCATTTATTTTAGTGGGCCTAAAACATTTATCAAATGAAAAAGATGAACCTGTTTGTAATTTTAGTAACTTTTTCTCGCAATAAAAGGTTTGTCAACAAACTTCTGAAAAGATGAAACAAACCTTTTGACAAACATCTTATTGCTATTTACAACCCTATATATATTCTTCATCTTTCTTTAAATTTTTATATTATACGGAGTAGGAAAACGAACATAAGGTTTTATTCTAAAATTTCCGATTCGTTTGGAAATAATAATCATAGCCTTTTACGTAGTTTATCAAAACATAATTTAGGTAATGAAGTAAACTAGGTAATAAAATGGCTCTCAAAACTTCTTTGCTTCCTTTCCTTGAGGTAGAAAATGGTCGACTTGTTATTGCTTATAGGGTAAATTTAAAATAACATACGTCGTATTTGATTAAGGTTGTGTACGTCCAGTCTCCCCTTAGGGCCTTACCCTCTTGTTGGGGGAGCCTCTTTAAAAGCAGTGGGGTAATTAACGATAATGAAATATCATTGTTTAAGAGAAATGTGTGATATTTAACATGATTTTTTACGGGATGCAATTCAAATTCTTAAATCAGAGCTCATCAATTTCTTAGCCATACATAGGATGAGTAATTCAACACTTAAATTAGAAATACAACTTCAACTCTTTCTAAGTTCATATCATAACACTAATTAAACTACTCCACAAGAACGCCTGCTGCAACTGTAACTACTTATTTAAGCAGGCAAACTGATTAATTAAAGCATCATCAATTAACAACACGGCAATTATGGCGAATTTCACCATTATTCTCAGTAAGAACTCCTATGCTTCCCATCTTGATCATTGCTGCAATGAAGTCCACAAAGAATGCACCTTCATCCTCGGCATATGATCGGACAATTGCACTCGTTTGATCAACATCGCCGCCTACAAGGACTTGGTCTGAAGGCAGTAATCCTTCTCCAGATAAAAGGTTAACATAGTATTGATTGTCAAATGTAGCTGGAGTTACTAGGTCTAGATCAGCTACAACATTGGTGTTGCTGTTGGATACTAAGCAAAGCTGTTGCAGTGATTGCAGGAAATCAACATTGATGTCCCCTTTTCTAGTTTGAAGCCGAGAATTAAAGGTCGAACACCGTGCTTTTCCAAGAGTATGAGCACCTTACAAAAAAAAATGCCATCTTAAATTATTAGGCCGTTTGTTTATACTTTCGTACATTCAAGAAAAAATCTACACATTTGAAGAATATACATCGAAATAAGAAAATGGCGGTGCAGCAGATCCTTGAGGAGAGAGAATCGATTTTTTTTTATCCCCAGTAAGTTAGTTGGGTCAAATAAAGGGGTTAATTGGAGGGATTGATTTTTTTTTTTTTATAAAAAAAAACACATGCCGGTCAACACCGGAAAACTGGCGTTGACTACCGAAAAATAGCTTTTGGTCTTATTCACAACAAAGAAAACGAATTGGCCCCTATGTCACAACTTTTTTTAGAAAATGTCATTTGTCACATTTTTGGTGTTTTTAAAGGGCCTTTATGACAAATTTTCCTTATTAAAATTAATTGATGTAAATTAAACCTTTGTTTTATTTATGCAAATTAAGCCAATTAGTTAAGTCATAATTTACCTGAAAGAGCTACCATGTCAGAAAGGCCTAAGCCCACATTTTGAAACATGTTCACCAAAGTTTGGGCTGTTGAGTTTGGGCCTGGAATGTTGGTATTTGCTGCTGCCTTGCTGGCAGTTAAACTGTCCCTCCTTCCTGTTTGGACCTCCCACCCTGGACCATTAGACTAAAAAAAATTGCACTATAATGTCAGACAAATTAAGCCCAATAACTTCTAAAACTATTTATTTACGGAGTACATAACATGAAAAAAAAAAAAAACTTAATAAAGACATTACCATAAGAACAGAATCTCTAGCTGCAACAGCTAAAATATCTGCACAAGAAACAACTCCTGGGCAATAAGACTCCAACTCCGATTTTATAGAATCAATCACTTCAAATCCTCGTAGAGAATTCACATTTGGTGCCGCGGTTTTCTCCCCAACGAAGTTACTAGTGTCGTCTAACAATACCGAGGCATCACATCCCTAAACACATACAAAAGAAAGATATTAAAACACATATGGTGTTACATCAAATTTGTACAATAATATTTGTTACTCTTAGTAAGAGCTAGAGATCAGAGAGGAGACTTACATTAACAAAGCAGTCATGGAAATGGAGGCGAAGCAAAGAAGCCGCCATCCTAGGATCATTAAGAACAGCATTTTCAACCCAGGAGAAAATAATGGATTCAGCATCAGGGCAACTATCTTGATATGCATATGTTCGCAACACACCACTAGGAGAACCCCCTACATAGCCTACACTTCCATCTTCAATACATGTTTCATTCAACACTTTCGGTGTTCTTGCAGCATCAGCTACTACTACAAGTAGTAGTATCTCTAGCACCAAAACATTAAACATGGACATTTTCAGAAACATTTTGATTACTCAGTTCCCTTTGTATGTTGTTAGATGAAGGTGATTAGTATGCATAATGTGTGTGTATATTTATAGTAAGGCGGTGTGTTGTAGGCGTGTATGTGTGTGTTTTGAGGTGGAATAGTGGTTAAAATGCAGAGGAAATAGTCAAGAGGTTATTGTTCAGGTGACATTGTGACAATGTTAGTGATGCAAATGAGTTTTTGGGTATAAACCTAACACATGTGCATATGTATAATCGAAATGGTGCATTACGTACATCTTCTTTACGCGGTAAGTTATATCAGCAATGTTAACATCTTTCGTATGAAGAGGGGAAAAAGATGTAATTTTAGGATAATGTAATAGAGGATACTAAGGGCTTATTCGTAATTGTACTATTATACGTTATTATTATATATGAGTCTCTAGGTACTAGTATTAGGCCTAAGGTTCGTCTGGTTGCTCGTGGGTTCGGACAGTATAGATTATTCTGAGATTTTTAGCTCTGTTGTGAAATCAACGGCTATTCGGTTGGTCTTGTCTTTAGTTCTTTCCTCTAATTGGGTCATTCATCAATTAGACTTTAATTTCTTACATGGTGATTTATTGACGGGGTGTATATGAAACAACATACAGGTTTCATTTATCCTGATTTTCCTAATCATATTTGTCGTCTTAGGAAAGCAATCTATGGTCTGAACCAGGCTCCTAGAGCTTGGTATCTTCGCTTCAAAAGTTTCTTTTTTTTTTTATTACAATAGGGCTTCTTTTGTTGTCAATCGGATAATTTTATGTTCATTTTTCGTCGTGACAAATTCATTGTGTATCTTCTTCTTTATGTCGACGACATCATTATCACAGGAAACTCGACTCCTTTGATCACCAAATCCATATCCCTAGTAATAGGTGATCTGCACTACTTCTTAGGAGTGCAGGCGTTGCGTACTTCCAAGGGTTTATTTTGTCTCAGAAAAAATATGTTCATGATCTACTTCTTAAATTCCATTTGCACACTGCTAAACATGTTTGTGTCCCTCTTCCTAGTCGTACTACACTTTCTATTACAGGTGGTGATTTATTATCCAATCCTACCAAGTATCGCAGTATAGTTGGGGCTTTACAATACTTGACTATGACAAGACCTCATATTACATATGATGTGCATTTAGTTTCCCAATTTATGCATCATTGCACACATATCACTTGTTGGTTGTTAAGCGTATATACAGGTATTTGCAGGGTACTTCAGACTACGGTATGTGGCTTCCCCCGGGCCAGACATGTCAATCATGATTGCCTATTCAGATGCGGATTGGGAAGATTGTCCCAAAAGTTGTCATTCCACAACTGGTTACACAATTTTTCTTGGTGGCAACCTAATTTCCTAGCGCTCGAAGAAGCAACCCATTGTCTCCAAATCTTCCATATAAGCAGAACGCGTTGTTGCATACACGGTACAAGATACTCTCTAGATACGCTCCTTGTTAGCCGAGTTTAGAATCGTCATCCGCGCACCCGTGAAGCTCTTTGTGATAAAGTTTTTGCATCCTATCTTGCGGTGAATCCGGTTCAGCATGATCGAAACAAACATATCAAAATAGATTATCATTTCGTTCTGGAGCGTGATGTTCATGGTGATTTAGTTGTACGTTATGTCCATATTGAGTTACAAATCGCTGATATTTTTACGAAAGGTTTGTCAGTTCAGGTTTTGAGTTTTTAAGGTCCAATATGCACATGGTTCCCCTGCACAGATTGAGGTGGTGTAATTAGGCCTGGCCCTAGGGGGTAGGCGAGGGGTGCGACCGCCTAGGGCCCAAGGCGGAAGGGGGCCCAAAATAATAGTTTGTCCAGTAAATTAATACTAGTAATAAACAACACATTAAATGCACATGTCATTTCCTTGACTCGTTGGTAGAAAGTAGGTGTTAAAGCTTTGATATCTGCCATACATCTAGTGTTCGACTCTACTCACGACTTTATTATTTTTGTATTCGTTCTCTCGTTTTCTTGTTGACTTCCATCTTCCTTTATTCGTTCAACACTTTTTTTTTTTTAACTTTGTCAATATTTTTGTGTTTGTTAGCTTGTACTGTAATTTTTTTATTTAAATTTATCTTTTAGAAACTAATTTTCTCATTTATAATACTTTGTACATATAGTGTCTCAATTATTTAAACCCTTTATTTGTATTAGCTCTGTCATTTAATTCTTTACAAGATAATTTAGTTTTACGTTGAGTTTATGTACGTAGTATTTGACTTTTAGTACTCAGTTCTAATTGATATAACTATATGTGGGCGAAAAAAATGCTTATTTGATGGAGTATGGGTCTATAAGTTTTAAAATAGATATTAAATTTTAATGATGACAAACTGATACTTTTATATGTCCAAAATGAACCTTTATTTTAAAATAAAAAAAAATATCTTTATGCATACTCCGTATTAGTTATCTTGTAATTAAGTAAGTATTTATTTTATTGAAATATTTCAAGAGATCGACTAGAGTAGGATTATGAATTTTAGGATCCTGGAAATGAGATATAGTAATTTTTTTATTGATTTGAATTCAACCATATAATGGATTGACCAAAAAAATTATGATATTTTTCAGTTAAAGATGTATCATTTCGGAAGGGGCGCTGACCTTTTATTTTTGCTAGGGCCCTCAAAATGTCAGGATCGGGGCTGGGTGTAATAGAGGATACTAAGGATATACTCGTGATTGTACTATTATACGTTATTATTATATATATAAATATCAAGTACCTGTATTATGAGTAAGCCGTATCATAATATTCACATAATCTAATGAAATTAGAGCAAGGATTAAAGGGACTTGAAGATCGATGTGTATACACTTGAAACTATTTTAAAGTTGCATAAGTTTTTAAGATTTAAAAAGAAGGTATATAATGAAAATACACGTATCTTAAGTTAGTCAGCCAGCCTAACTGCATAGGTCAACATTTGCGTCACTTTCAATCATAACGCAACATGATACTTTAAATCACAAGGAGAGTTCCACACCAACTCCCTCTAACGATGTTTATTTTTAAGGTTGCATAATTGCACTATCAAAGATACTCCCTCGGTATTTTATTTTTTTAGGAGTCACATGTTGACCGGCACATACAAGTACTAAGGAATTATAGTTGAATCTAATATATATATATATATAAAGGGGAGTTTTTTAAAGAGATTTCGGAGCGCCACGTAAGAAAGTCCAGTCATAAAATCGAATATCAATTATTTTTTCAAAAAATAGTAAATAGATAAATATGGTAAAAAGATAAAATTTATTTCATAATATTTTAAGATAAAAAAATCGATAGATAGAGTTTTGAGAGAAATATAGTACTGGTTTATCACGTATTGCTTAAAAGCAGTGGTGTGTATCAACCTACACCTCCAAAGCTCCAACATAATTTTACAAAAGGCTATTTAACGGGATTGTACTTTGTATCAAATTAACAAGATGATATATAAATGTATAGTTGATTAACAACATCATCTCTTTTGTTTGTTTATATAATTTAATTATGTATGTTGGTTTATATAGTCCTTTGAGACTTCCATCTAATCTTTCATTTCTTTTATATTACTAACTATAATATGTTCACTAACTATACTCGGTCGATTATATATTGTATTGATTTTTGCAGGTTTTATTTGTAGGAATGAGATACGTACTCCAATACTCCATAGCTAGGTGTGTTCTTTAATTTTCTTTTTAACATGATACCAAAACACATAGTTTTAATTGTTTATTTTTTTTCACTTTTGTGTGCATGTATATCCATAAGGTTTAACCAATTACAAAAAGTTCAAATTACGTAAGAGTACAAGTTACAATAGCGAGTATTCTAAAGGTTCAAATTACAATAAAAATAGATACGATTAACATATGGAGTGGATAGAATAGTCAAAGAAGAAAAATAGAATAAACACAGAAAAAAATACAATTATCCCCTTTTAAAAAATAAGATAGGATTACAAGATTGAGTTTTTTCAAATGCAAAATACCATAAATGGGGTGGATAGAATAATCAAAAAAGATAAATAGATAAATACCATATGGAGTGGATATAATAGTCAAAGAAGAAAATTAGATAGAACACGGAAAAAGATACAATTATCCCCTTTTAAATAATAAATAAATAAGATAGAATTACAATAGTGAGTTTTCTCAAATGCAAAATATCATAGGGAGTGAATAGAATAATCAAAGAAGAAGAATAGATAGAACAACATACGCATATTCGTAATCATTCTATACAATTACATAGATATGCATATTCGTGATAGAATAAACTTAAACCCCAAAACCAAAACCCAAAGACACCAAGCATTGGGCCACGTGGGTGTGGGTTTGTTGACTTTGGGTAGCATTAGGTTTCTCACGTGGGCCAAGTATATAGGCCAAGTCCATAAGTAGTTAAGGACCATAACTTCCCAATTTCTATCTTAGGGCGTAAAGGAATTGAAAAGTGATTACGAGTCTAATTAGTTTACGAATAGGATTTATATAATTAGCTTGAATTTGCAACCACGAAAGAAATTTGTAATAGAATTTTATTTACATTAGAATTCTACTTGCATTAAACAGAATACATGAATAACTAACTCGAGTTTTACCATTATTGAACTAACAATTTCATAACTCGGTTTTCCTATGAATGGCTAAGAGCAACATCAATGGAATGTTATCTTAAGACTTTTCTCATATGCCATGTCAGCTTTCCACTAATATTTAATTAATTAAATTTTGTAAAGACTTCTCCAAACTCATCCAAATTTAGATCTTCACCCCTCAAACTCATTTAAAACATCTAAAATAAACAATATCTTAAGTTTTTAATTATTTAACTCACACATTGAGTCTTAAGTTGAGTCTTAGTTTTTCAAAATTTTAAGTCTTAAGACTTGGTGCTGATGTTGCTCTACATAAACATTTTAAATATTAATAACACATTGAAAAACTCGTGCATCGCACGAGCTTCAACACTAGTTTGATATAAAAATTATGCAAGTGGGGTAGTTGACAATAACGAAATACGGAGTATAAAAATACAAGTGGGGTGTAAAAGTTATTTATGATTCAAGTGGGTTTATAGAAAAGTAAAAAAATTATAAACAATTGGTGAGTGGGTATAAAAGTTAACAAAAATAAAATTATAACTCCTAATAAATACGGCCGAAAGTAATTATGACTCCTAAAAAACGGAAGGAGTACAAAGGATTTGCAATGCCTAATACTCCGAATTAGTTTCCCCTAAAAATGAAAATCTAGTTTTGTAGTTTGGGCTTATTTTCTCGTTGTCTTATCGAGTCTTTTTGGGCCGGATAATATCAAAACACATTTCATTGGGCATTTTTGTAGTCTCAAATCAGTGTGCATAGGTAACTTTTGTTTTTGCTTACTAAGAGGATTTGTTAGTTGATGTGGTACAATCGTTCTATGAGATAATAGATACAAAGAGTGTACGCTTAGTTCCATGTATGGCCACTTGCTACACCACCAATAATTAACACATACGGCATGTTTGGATTGAGGGTAGTGCATTAGTAATAAAAATCAAACTAAGAAAAATTAATGTCATTGGAGGTGATGACAAAGGGATGGAGTGGTGATAAAGATAATAAGCTAATGTTTTTAAGAAGGAAAGAAAAGGGGGAACCCTCATTACCGGGTTAATTTCCTTTATTTTGGAGTAATAGATTCGCCCTTCCTCCTTTTCCTCACAACACCACCACTTCTCATCATATCAGCACTTCTTCAGTACATCACACTCTTTGCAACCACTTCAATTTACTTTAATTTTTTTTTTTATTAAGGTAGGTTTGAATTTTATTACCCCCTAATCCACCCCCAGAAGCCCCACTCCAAACATACCCATAGGGTTGAATGCAATAAGGATAATACTTGCATGTACCTGGTTCACAATAATATTAGTGTGGACCACAAGACCAATAATTTTCTCTAGCACCTTTTCCATATACGTAGGGGTCTTAGTTGTTCATATGATGACTATAATAAACTAAACACTAAAATTATAATAACCTTGTGTTTTTAAAAGTGAATCGTAACTTAAAATCACACTATTCAAGAACAACATGAATTGACGGCACCAATTTGATATTTTTTTTCATAATTATCCAAATAAACAAGCGAAACTAAATTAGGAACAAGTTGTTGACCTTATTTTAGGCATGATCCACAACATATTTAGTGTGGACCAAGTCTATTTAAGAATCGGTGATACAGACATACAGTACTAGGAGTCTTCCAGTAAACTTGTAATACCCCGAAATTTTTAAACTCGATTTATTAAAATTAATAATATTTTATTAACATAATTTCGTTTTAATTATTAGAAATAATTTAAAATTTTCGTTATTTTAAACGTTTTTACGATTTATTTTAAACGATAAATTTATAAACGAAAATTTATTTATTTTTCGTTAACGATATATTTCACGAGACTTTGTTTTAATTAAACATTTCTATTTTTAGTAATTTCCGAAAATAGAAACACAATTTCTGAATTTTAGTCAACCATGTGAAATTACGAAAATGCCCTTGGAGTACCAAGATTCCATTTCCTTTCTTCTCTTCCTTGCTCCCCACGTACAAAGTAAGGAGGAAATTTCCTTCCTTCCTTCTTCCCTCATTTCAGTCTCCATTCAAAACAAAAATCAAGTTTGCTTCTTCCACTTCAATCCTTTACAAATTCAACAATTTCAGAATTTTTAATTGCAAAAACAAGAGACCAATTCCACTTCTTTTTCTCTCCTCTGTCGAACCACCACCATCAACCACCACCGTTTACCACCACGACCACCTGCTTCCTCCATCATTCCCAGCCACCCGCACCCGCACCAAACCAATCACCGCCTCACCCTCCTCCCAGAACCAACCGAGAAACACCACCCTTGCTCCTCCCCTGTTTCGCAACCCCCTTCCCCTGCCTCCCTCTTTTCGTTCCCCTGCTGCAGCCACCACAATCACACCACCACCACCACCACCGTCTCTCCGGCGCTTCCCTGTTGCGCCGCCTCCCAGTCCGCCCAGAACCTCCGCCCAAACCTCCGGTCACCATCACCCCTCTCCTCCCCTGATTTCTCCCCTGTTCGCGCCCCTCTCCCCCTTCCCTCGCCTGTTTCTGCCGCCTCAAACCACCATCACTGTCGCCTCTCGGCGCGGTTTCACCGCCCAGGCTGAGCCCCCAGCCTCCCTCCTCTCTTCCTCCTCCCCGTGTTCCTCCTGGTCGTGCCCTGCTTCGTTCGTGCCCTGCTCCCCTTGCTGCTCAATTTCAGAAACTTTGTTTCTGAAATTGAAACCTCTTTTACTCCTCCATATTTAAGTTGGGCCAATCAATTGGTCTTTGGGTAAGACAAACATGAATTTCAGATTTTCAATTCCTTAATATTCATGTTTTAATAAATTTTATGATATAAATTATTTACTAATGAATTGTTATTATTTTCAGGAAATAAATAAATTTGATTATCGAGTTTAAGAAAAATAAATTACCGTACTAAATTTATCAAGGACATAATTAAATAAATCTTGTGTAATTGATTTAGAATTTATATATACTTCGATTGAAATTTCCATAAATTATATATTACTAAAATTGGTGTTTAATTATATTTTCATTAAAACTATGAATTTATATATCTCTAACTTTATTTTTTTAGAAAATTCGTTATTCGAAATTTCTAAGTTAAATTATTACCATATTAATAACTAATTCAATTATTTAATATTTTGAAAGAAATTGGACTCGGAGTTCAGGAAGAACGATCCATCGAACATGAAGTATAAACTACGGTTGAGGTAACATCTATTGCTAACACCCACGATCCCCTTATGAAATGTGTTTTATGAGATTATGAAATGTGTTTATAATGATATGTTTTTATTGGATTGTGGGATATGAAATGTATTTATAAAGTGTGTTTTATGCATGATGATATTCAAATGTGCTTATGAATGATTTTATAAGAATGATGAGTTACGAATAAGATACGAAACATGATAAATAAAAGTGTAACCGGTTCTGGCAGTTAGTGGGGTTACTATTTCTAGGTCGTGCACGTACCGCCGTACCGCGGGACACCCAACAAGGGAGAGTGCTCCTCGAGGGTTACCGCAAGCTAAAAAAAGAAACTATTTAGGTACGGGCGTATGTCCAACAAGGGAGAGTGCTCCTTGAGGACTATCGCAAGGTGGGAGACGTCCCGCAAGGCTAACTTGTCAGTTACCAAGTAAAAAGAAGGTTTTATGAAAGATAATGGGAACTATCAAAGTATCAAGTTATAAATGATGTTTTATTGCATTTATGACAATGTTTTACTATGTTCTATTCTCCCTGATTGCAAATTAAATAAAATGAATTGAAATGAGTTTACGCTGTTAGGGTAGTATGTTACTGGGCCTCGGCTCACGATGTTGCTTTTGTTTTAGGTACGAAGAAGATCATGGGATGCCTTAGAGTGAGGATGCAACCATCAAATTCACGATCGATGTTTAGTAAAGATAACTATGTCATTAGTAATAAAGGGATGTATTAATTAAACTCTAAGTTTGATTTCACGATTTGAGTTAGATCTTCAAATTAATGTTTAAACGTGTTAGAAATATTTATTAAGGTTACTTAGATTTCAATGTAATTTTTAAAGGATTAATCGAAGTGAAGTATAATTACTGTTACTCAACAGTAGTCAGTAAATGTAAAAAGGTTATGTCGCCTTGTATTTCCCACGAGGGAGATACGGCAAGTGACGCTCCGACTAAATTAGGATTTCCGCTGCTAATTAAATATAATTAACCTAATTAATGATGTTTAGAAGTCGGGGGTGTTACAAAACTCTTTGTGGATATTTTCCCCGTGGTTAATAATCAAGATAGTGAAATACTGATGTATGACGATAAGAATAATCTAATCTATTATAAAAATATGATAACTTAGGCCATGTTTTGTTCACCTTATTTCCGCTTATTTTAGGAAAATTAAGTTCATATAAGTTCAGTTAAGTTCAGATAAGATAAGTTCAGGAAAAATAAGGGTTGGGCAAGTACAATTTATAACTAAAATAAGTTTTGATAAGTTCTATTAAGTCAAGATAAGTTCAGATAAGTTAAGTTAAGTTCAGATAAGTTCAGGAAAAATAAGTGGAAATCAGGTGAATATAACACAGCCTTAATCTTATCTAATCTAGTTTAACTAATTCATTTGAAGCAATTAATGAAAATGCACTGGATTGAATTCCAATAATAATTCCAATAATAATAATAGTAATAATAACTGCTAGTATTAAAAAGAAAGTAGAAACAACATGCAAAATTCCAATAAAACAATACAAGAATTTGTATCTTTAATGACAACCTAATTACGACGGGTCAAAAATCTCGTAGCAAAATTCTTTTGTGGCGGGGCTAACAACCAAACAAAGATAGAAATAACCGTCGTAAATGTCTTTTACGACGGGTTAACGACGGGATTTCCATTAACGACGACCCCCTTTTATGATGAGTTCGCGACAGGAAATCCCGTCATTAGTCAACGATTATTGACCATTAGCAACAGGATTTCCCGTCGTTAATAATATACTTTCTTGTAGTGAGAAAACCTTTTAATAATCCGTACACACTTAAAGAACCATATCCAACACTATGAAATTGTCTATGATAAATTGATAATATCATTATTTAAGCTTAAAAGTAGGGTTATTAGAAAAATCAAACAAAAAAGTTCAAATAAAAGAAGTACTAGTAGTACTTCGTATTAGAAGTGATAGGGTAGCCGTACGTATCCTATATATTAAACCATAGAAAGTGTGTCAACATGCCGGAGTCGAAGGAGTGACGGTGGATCACAAAATTAACAAATTTAAGGCTTGGCACAATTAGAATACTATTTATAGTACACAAATCGCGCAATTATTTTTCTACAAATTAAAGTGTATATACATGGCATCACTAACTAATACTCCGTAACTACTAACGTTGTTTTCTATTCTTTTATTTCTCCATATTCACAGAAGACTCTTTTAATTTGTATCAGTATCCTATACGTGTTATGCATGTCACTTGTTTTTCACTTATTTCAAAGAAAAATGAGTTCATATAATTAAGTGTATAAAAAATAAGGGTTAAGTTTCTCAAGCACAATTCTTAACTAATTAATATAAGTCTAAATAAGTGAAAATCGGGTGAACAGAACACACTAGTAAGTAAGTCACAGGAAATGTAGTAATCATTATTGCACCTGAAATATAATGTTCTATTGAAGACCATGAAGCCGACACGATATTATCTAAACTTGATAAGCTGAATTGAGCATAAAACCATATTGGACGTAATTGCAAAGAGTATGCATGAGAGAAAAGCACCACTTATATTTTCCCTAATGTTCATTAATTATAATTATTTTGATTATCCAAATCTATTGCTTATAAAAAAAAGGATCACATTTTAATTTTTTATAGGATCTTACTTTTTGACTTAATTGGGAAAATATTAAAATTATTCCCACTCATCATCATTTTAATGTCCCCTTTTTCAAAAAAATTCAAGGATTCGATTATCCACCATATAAAAAGATTTAGAAATTTTTGTATAATTAATTTTGAATGAAAATACGTGTTATAATGCCCCAAAAGAATAAAAAGACACAAGAAAAGAAAGTTGATGGCAACCGTATAGCAATTACTGATAATCTCCAGCTATTGTGAATATTCTCAACAGTTTTTACATCATTAATAATGTTGAAATGTACTTGTAATAGTATTTTGAAGATCAAATTGAATTTAAGATATTCTTTTTTATAGGAAGAATTTAATTAAGTGTGACATATTCCAATCAAAATGAAGTGTTATGAGTTTTTTTTTTCTATAACATTTGATTCCTTATAGAGTATCATACGAATCACTAACGCATATATTTCTCGATATTCCGTATCGTGACACGTAACACATAGATCTAAGAGGGTCGTTTTTCTTACCCAAAAAAATTTGCCAGTTGTGTTATGCTCTTTAGCGCATTCTATAAAAAACAAGCTAGGTTATGATCATGCATATATCCCTTCATAATGTATATCAAATCAAATTAGAGAAAAAGGGGGTACGGATACAAGTTGTTCTCACTTTAGTAAGGGGACAAATACATGTGTTTTGATCCAAAAGAATCCATCTATATATATATAGTCTTTAAACATATTCACTCGCTTTTTGGTGATGTTCAAGATTATGTAATTGATCCATTTTGTAGGCTAAAATTACCAAGACTCTATGAGTAAATTCTTAGAAAAAACATTTTGTAGGCTAATTACCTGGCCAACCAATAATAAACGAGATAATTATAAATCATAATTAATTAATTAGTTATTTATGGACCTATCCCTCCACAAAAAGAGAAGGATGTCGGTATGATTTGATATAAATTGTCTAGTGCAATTTGAAATTCATATTTTGTGTACTTAGATAATTATTAAAATTGATAGATTTGACAATATTTTGGCACATTTGTTGTAGGCCTTGTTTAATCACGGTCTCCTAATAGAATAGTATATTGTATATTTATATGTCTTGATATATTTTTCAGCATCCTTCACTCACTAATTTTAAATTCTGTAATTATATCGTGGGACCAATTATATTAATGGTCTTAAAATTAAAATCAAGGAGAATAGGAGACAACTAGTCTTTCTGTTCCAACTGCATGGTACATGTTGCTTTACCCAAAGTCCTTCACCATTTAGGTCTACCACGGCCGCCCTTCTTTTACTATGGGCTCATGAGTTGTGACAATGAATCTTATACTGAGTACTATTATTTTGAAACGAACAGAGTATTAAAATTAAAGAGTACTCTCGTAGTAAATTTCAACGAATTCGAAGGATAGAGTATTGAATATAATGATACGACTTACTTAATAATAATGGTACGAGCTAATTCTTATATGTTTCGCATATAAATATTACAAACTTTTATATAAGGCGGTCTTACACAAAAGACCATCTTGGTGTCATATAAGTTAAGCAATGGAATCAATTAGTTAAGGACTAAAACTAATTAGTTTTGCACTGAAACCAATTAGTTACTCACTGGAACTAATTAGTTAACCAGTGGAACCAATTAGTTCAACCTTACACAAAAATTGCCGTATATATATTGTATTCGTATACAATTTCGAGTATACCCTTAGTATCCTATCAGAAATTTTACGACATTTTCCACTTATATACCTATACACTTATATGGGAGTAGAAAGGATCTAATTCCCACAGTGGATTGACCTAAATGCATGTCTTTTCTCAAGGGGAATAAACATTTTCCAATATCGTGCATGCATGGTTTATTATATATGTCGAGGAGTATACAATTCAATCTCTAACGACTAATGAGAGAATACACTCTATTTATTGCAACAGAAAACTATATACTTCAATGATCTTTTATTTAGCAAAATTGGGAAAGAATATCACAATTCACTACGTACCAATGAGTTTTTTTTTGTTTTTTTTCGTGGAATACCAACTTATGCACTTTGATTTGGGATCTATAAACATTCCAAATGGACTACTACTATGTTGTCTTCACATTAAAAACGAAGGAAAAGCTTTTGCATGCCCCGATTTATACCGATGAAATTTTGTCTTTTTCGTGGGATACCAATTGTATGGCACAACTTATTAGACATAAAAGTTACTATGGTACCTTATATTTACAAAAGTTATCCTTAAGGCCATTTTCTACTCACCTTAAAAAATAATATTCAGTAAAAATAATTTAAGTTCATCAAAACTATGTTAATTTCAGTAAAAATAAGTTTTAATCAGTAAAATTCAGTAATATCAATGAATGATTAATCAGTAAAATAATAATTACTCAGTAAAAATAACTTAAAATAAACAAAATAAATCGAAGAAAATCGAGCCTTATTCTCAATAAAAGTTACTATAATAAAATTAAACATTAAGCTACCCTAGCTTATTTAATTTGTGTGATCCCAACAAGTTCGAGCTTGATTTTCTCAAACCTGTCGTCAAATGATTTAGAAGTTTGATTCTTGATTTGTATATTAGACTGGGAATCGAAGAGGTGAGAGCTAAAATAAATGATGAGGAGAAGAGAAAGAGAGTCGTACATTCAATAAATCAACACATATACACCCGAGCGGTATAAAAGATATCTATACTACTGGAATTCCGTGTATGTCATGATGTCACGTGTCATGCCATTTAACACTACCAGAATTTGAGTCATTAATTAATGACAACTCAATAATGACAGACCAAAAATCACGTCGCAAAATCCTTTTACGACGGGGTAACGACGGGTTTAACCAATGACGACCCCTTTTTTATAACGAGTTTGCAACAGGAAATCTCGTCACTATTGGCCTTTAGCGACGGAATTTTCCATCGTTAATGGAACATTTTTCGGCTTTTTTTTTTTTGAAAAATAGAAATCATTATGCGCTTTCCCCTCACTCTCTTCCCAAATTTTCCCCTTTCTGTCTTTTTCCCCAAGATATTAATTTTATTATTTTCACATGTACAGTACATCTTAATTTCCATTTTACAATTTTTTTATGGAAATTTCATGAAATACCCCCGAGTTAGGCCATAATTCACCAAACGCCCATCAAGTTTCAATAATTCATAAATTACCCCTTACAAATGACTTAATACCCCAAATACCCCTTCATGATGTCATCATCCTCATAATCGACCAATTACGATCTAATTACCCACCTAATCCCCAATTAACTCCCCTAATTCCTAATTACCCACTTAATTCCCCATTAATCCACCCATTAACCCACCCGTTTCTTTTTCTTTTATCTATCCCCTTCCTCCTTCCATTAACCCACCACCCACCTCAAGGATTCCACCGGATTTTGATTATCCAGCGAGGGAGAGGGCTTTTTCATGGCTGCCCACCTTGCTCACTATCATTCTCTTCTCCTTCTCACCTGTCCATCTCCATCAACAATGCCATCAACGCCATCAACAATTGCGAAATCTCCCTCAAAAATCCATCATCTCCCTTGACAACTCTACCGACAACAAGATTCAATTCCACTAGTAAGTTCTTAATTCTTGCAGTAAGCTCGGCCATTGCAAAGATCTACGAGAATCGAACGACTGAACTCTTCAAACATAATTCAAAATGAAAAATGAGGGAGAAGATTTAGCTGGAATTTTCGAAATGAAATTATGGAGAATGGAATTAGGGTTTCGATTATGATGTTACAATTCGCTGATTTTTTTAAGCAAATCACTAGGTGTTGGAGTTGAACGCTTTCCCTCCACTTTCTCGCACTTTGATACTCTCAATTCAGTGAGTTAATCTGAAAATTAAATTTCTGGGGTGCTATTTGAATTTGGCGAATTTGGGGGTACTCCCAATTTAGTGAGTTTCTTGCATTTGGATTAACTTCGTTCGGAGCATTCTTTCATGCTGCTTCTTCGAATTTCTGTTTGAATTGATGTTATTTCTTCAATTCAAGCATTCTTGATTCTTTCAACTGAAATTAATTTGATAATAACTTAAATATATTTCCCCCTCTTTCCTATTTTCTCTTTCCTGTTTTCTATCTAGTTCATCAATTTAAGGAAAATGGAAAGCAAGAGGCTGATTAAAATCGAATATGCCTCTGATTTTTTGAAGCAAATCATTGGGTGTTGGAGCATTCTGTGATGCCGCTTCTTGAGTTTAACTTTAATGGTGGTGGAGGTTGTTTTGCCGCCATTGTTGAACTGCGATTGGTGTTCGCGTGAAGCAATTTTAACGTCGTTCCGCCACTATTGGCGGTGCTGCGGCAGGTTGACTCGACGACTACGGCGGGGTCTAGTTCAGCAGGAATTACGGCGGAGGAGAAGACAATGGCGAGGTGGTGGCGGAAGAAGGGAGAGGAAAAAGAGGCGGTGGAGTAGAAGGGAGAGGAAGATCGAAGATGGGTTAATTAGGAAAAAAATGGGTTAATTAGGGAAAATGGGTAAATGGGTGGGTTAATTAGATGTTAATTAGGGATGATGACGTCATGAAGGGGTACTTGGGGTATTTTATGAATTATTGTAACTTGATGGGCGTTTGGTGAATTATGGTAAAACTCGCGGGTATTTCATGAAATTTCCGCTTTTTATCATACTTGAAACTCATCATGACCCATTCTTTCATTTTTATTTCTTCTTCATCTCTTCTTTACTACTTAGAATATGACCAAATTTTAAAATTAAGAAAAAATCGTGCATCGCACATGTTTAATATTCCCCAAGCCTCAATTAGTCACCCCTTTGACCAAATTTTATGAGAGCTTTTTTATTAAATAGGACAAGTAAAACGAGACACAGGGTGTTACCGTTTCAGTTTATAAACCAAATGAACTACTGAACTACAGGGTAATAATTATCTTGGAGTTATTTAAAATAATTGATTTTAGAAAGAAAAATCTCAATATAGCTATATACGCGGGTTTTAATCTCCACCACTATGACCCTCTAGAGGCTAGAGGTGCCTAGGTGAACAAGACACTGCGTATTTCCATTGTGAAATTGCACCTACTTCCTTCGAGAAGTCAAATTATTGATATTACATAATATAATGAATGACTAAAAACACTTGAGGTGATTAATTTACATATTTTCGACTTAGCCAGATGAAAAGAAAAAATTATTATTGTAGATTTTTATTGAATTTTTTTTAAAAAAAACATTACTTTCTTATTTTTAATTACTTTGTATATACAATTGTACTACTACGTACTAGAGTACATAGTTTTTTTTTTTTTTTTTGACGGGAGAGTACATAGTTTGAAATACGAGTATACAAGAATCAAAGTCGAGACATGAGTCAAAATGGACACTCCTCATACGTAGTACTATGAGCTAGCTAGAGGGAATATGCATGGTATGAGTTATAGAGAAAACGGAGTAAATAATGTTGTTATGATGTCAAATAAAATTCATAGGAGACGGTTTTATTATTATTATTATTTTGAGGGATGTATAGTTTTACTTTCTTATCAAATAATTTTTTTTAAAATATAAATTCTAATAAAAAAGTTATTCATTATGTTCGATTAAATAGTTATGTTATTATGTGCAATTAATTATAGTAGGTTTACAATCAAATACTAAGTTTTACCTTCTAATCAATTAATTTGTTATGTTTTCTAATTAAATAGTTATATTTTATCATAGTATAGTTATACTTTTAATATTGACATCAGAGATTTTATGCGTATAGTAATCTCGGAAAACATATTTTCAAACGGAAGTAATTTCAAAATGATCAAGTAGAAAATTGAAAGGTGGAAAACTTAAAAATGGAATAATTGGGAAAATGGTGGGCATTTAAAAAGGAAGCGTGTACAGCTAGTTATTGAATGGAATATTAGATGATCGAACAACAATCATTTGTCTGAAAAGTTAGAGTCTGTCTCCAACGACGACTATATGAATGAAAAGATAGACATGACCCCAAAACACCAATATTAGCATTACCTTTTTAGAGATAGACTTAAAAGTTTATTTAAATCCATAATTAATAACTTTAAGTTAACTTCTTAATAACTAGTTAGATCATCTTCTACGTACAAAGTTCTTGTGGTGTTAGCATTGCATTTCTTTCACCGTCAAAATCAATGTTTAATTAATAATAAGGTTTTGGTGTAGTTGTTAAAACTGAGGGACTATATATATATGATCGAGGTCTCTGGTTTGTATCCCCCTCACCACCATTGTAACCTGTATTGCTTGCTCATGTGCAACAAAAAAAAAGGAGGTTCAATTTCAATTTTTGAAACGGGTAACGAGTCATTTCTTTATATTCCTTAATACATATCTCGATGTTTCACTACAAAAATTCTATATCTTTTATGACAACCTAATAACGACGAGTTAAAAATCCCGTCGCAAAAGCCTTTTGCGACGGGGATAACAACCAAACAAAGACGGGAACAACCGTCGCAAATGTCTTTTATGACGGATTAACGACGGAATTTTCCATTAACGACGACCCTCTTTTATGACGAATTCGCGACAGGAAATCTCGTCGTTAATCAATTATTATTGGCTTTTCGCGACGAGATTTCCATCGTTAATAGTACAATTTCTTGTAGTGTTTTTAGATCATACTACGTAACACCTTAATAAGTAACAGGAAAAACAGCCGAAATAACCCTTTTATTTTCCTCCTTACACTTTTATATATTCGATCTATTAGTTGAACATTCTAGTTCCTATAATCCAGAGAGGAGGATATGTTCTCATTCCCTAAATCCCATAAATTACACTTTTTCATAATTTTTTTTATATAGTGACAATATGAACTCGTACTTTTATTCTAAGTTATCGGTGATTTTTGTAATTTCCTGAATTGTTTCTATATGTTCAACAAATATCTTTTTACTACGTTTCTATTTTCAAGAAATGTGAATTTAGAATAGTTTTATCGTTTCACAATTTCGCTTAAATAATTGAACTTGTGCAAAATTTGCAACTCTATACTTGTAAAAAATGGAGAAAGTACTGAAATTAAAGTTGTACTACGTATTTCTTTTTGTTGTAGTAATCGAATTGAACCCACTTGTATAAGTATCTCATTTGAAAGTATTGAAGATTATTTATCATGTATTTGTGAATGTGCTATACTCCGTTTAAGATATTCGGCTTGTAACAAAAAGGTGTTTAATTAAATTGCTTTTTAAGTAGTTGGGTATGAATACATAAATGGACGAAAAGCAACTAACAAAAACCTAACACAACTTCTGATTTTTCTAAGGTTGAAAAGAGTTGTGAAATGAATTCTCTATTCAAGATTGATAAATAAAAGGTCCTTTCCTCTACTTTTATTCTATGTACGTTGTACTAAGAGCAAGATCTATCAAAAAGCAACCGCGCCCCTTAGATTTACACAATCGTTCTAAATATACTTAACACGAATATTTTATCTATTTTTTTTGGTGCAAATGAGCCACAAGGGCGGGGATGAGAATCGATCCCAGGTTATCTGGAACCGGGATGGAAGGTCTAACCAACTGAGCTATCCATCACTCTCATATTTTATCATTAGTATATAGAGTATATACCATATTCATAAACCCCATACCTTAGCCGAGTGGTTAAGAGTAAGAGTCTGTATAAGATATGTTACATGTTCGGATCTCTCCCCCATATATTACATGTTCGAATCTCTCCCACATTTTTTTTTTGTATAGCCCCATACATGACTCATAATTAGAGAACCGGCTACACCTAGCTAACGAGCTAACAGAAAGCAATTAAAACATCTCAACCTAAATGCAAGACCATTCCTCCTTTAATAATAAGAAACAAGCTAAAAAGTGCAATGCATTTAATTGATAAACATCACACCATAAATTAAATTTTGAATAGCTCCATAGCTTTATAATCAAAACACCACGTGTATACATACCATTGGGCGCGATACGTATAGTTTGGTATATTAAACTATATATGTAGGTAGCGTACACGATTATATAATTAAGCATGTTTCATTAATTTTGGCCAATTCACATCTTATCAATGTTAATTAATCACTATTATGAAGGAAATAATGTATGTACCATAGAACAGGGAGACACGGTGTTCTCTTGAATACTACTACATTCTCCTACTTAATACTTCGTTTTTAATTCTCTTTTGATTTCAACATACTCCATCTCGTTTAAGAGATATGTGTGGTTTGAGACCTATTTGCACATATTAAGGACTAATGCAACCTAGACTCACTACCCAAAATCTAATTACTATACGGTCAGAGTACTACCTCTTACCAAAAAGTAGTGAAAGGTAAGAAATATTCGAATTCTATAGAGAATAAACCGACGGATCTTCATCTAAAATTAGATAAAATATTTGTACGGACGCTAAAAAGTATAAATATCAAACACTTAACAAACCATGATTACCAATTGCCTGTTGGTTCAGCTGAACTTAGTAGGGAGAACTCGTGTTCGATCCCCCGCAACAACAATTGGGAGGGGACTGAAACATATCCACCCAGAACTCGCCCCGAATCCGGATTAGCCCTAAGGGTGAACCGGGTGCTAACAAAAAAAAAAACCATGATTTCCATGTATTCTCATTTCTCAATTACTAATACTGATTATTAATGTATTATAGAAAATATACTTTGTATTTGATTACTGATTTATTGCACATTACCTTTAACAAAATGACTAAAATGCCATTATCATCTAGGGTTCCTTGAGCTTTCATACTCTGTACAAAGAAATAAAAAGCCATGGGTTCAAGTTCCAAAGCTTGGGGCAATTCATACAAGTGTCCTCATTTTTCCAACTAAAAGATTCAGGCACACAAAAAGAGAAGTTCATTATCTGATCAATTTAAAGTTGCACTCACCCAAATATATCTATGCTCAATTCCAAAACCCTAACCCTAAAAATGGCACGCCATAAATAGATAAAATGAAAAATGTATCAACATGATTGTTCCAAATATAGGGAAATAATCCAAAAGTTAACTGAATATTCTCCATAATATAATTATGATTTAATTAAGGAAAAATCTTGATATACAGAAAATATAAAAGAAGAAAAGAATATAGGAAATTCATGAACCCAAACCTTGAAAAATTACATACCCTGATCAACTATAATCCACAACCAAGATTACTGATGAGGGCCTCTTGAGAAATGATGAAGCTAGATTGGGTTTCCTTCCTCCTCCTCCTCCTCGGAAAGTTAGCGCGCTAATACCTACTTTAAACTAATTAAGCAAATAATAAAGACACAAAAATAGGATATACTACTACTATACTATTACTATGTAACAAAATCCCAACATTATAATCATATGAATAGAGAAAATATTTTAAAAAAAAATCGAGATTTTCTATTCTTCTTTAGTTGTTGGTTGATCATTTCTCATTTGTGATGGCACAATATCCTGTAGAAGTCCATCATCTCTAACCTGGTTCGACGAGGATGAACCAGGAGGACGCATCTCTCTCTGGATAGATATCGGGTTAGGTTGTTGCCCGCCACCACCACCGCCACCGCCACTAGGTGATGAGAAGCTCAAGGAAGTTGGAGATGGGTTAAGAAAGTAACTCGGAAGTTGTTGTAGTTGTTGTTGTTGTTGTTGTTGTTGTTGTAGTTGTTGGTGATGAGTGTAGATGTTATTAGAATGGAGGTAGTGTTGAGGGTGTGGGAAAAGAAGAGTGGAAGATGCAGCACCGCTTCCACCAAAAGCAGATGGGGTGGTGGGTGCGGTGCTGCATTGATTCAGATGGTTTGGCATCGGTATCATCCCCATCCCCATCCCCATCCCGATGCCAATACCAAGGCCTCCCCGTGTCATTACCGGACACGGGTGGGTGTGTTGTCCCTCGTAGGTGGTCATCACAATGGTTGAATCATCGGAAGAACGCTCCACACGCTTCTTCACTCCGCATGCTGCCGTGGTGCAACGATAGTAACTCCTATAAATGTTTTTGATGATGCAAAATGATTAGTTTTTACAGTACTATTATGCATTTCCTTATTAGGAGAGAGAAAATAAGACGCGTAGATTGAGTACCGTGGGAAAGGGCTGTTCTTAACGGCTTTTTGGCCGTACTTGCGCCAACGGTAGCCATCATCAAGGTGATCAACCTCGCTCTTTGTCATGAACGCAAATCTCGGCTCCTTCGGCCTCTTCTGGTTCTTCTTTTTCGGCTTCAACCTGGATTCATACCCAATAGTACACAAACACACAATTAAAATAAAAATTAAAGAAAAATACTGCTTAATAATTACAAAAATAAATAAATTGATTTATTTATAAAATTTAATCCCAACTCCTTAATAGTTAAGGAATCGGCTATAAATTCAGAACAAAATACCAAAACCCATTGACCAAATTTATTATTATCTCATCATTTTTTTAATTTCCACCCCATAAAATCTGGTTTGACTAAGTATTTAGTCAAGAGTAAACAGAGCACGAGATAACATACATATTCATATGCTCAACAAAATTCTTTTCACATGAAATTTTTCGCCTTTTATTTTATATTTTAGCATAATTATCCCATTCTTTTATACTACAAAACTGATTATTTGTATGAATTAAGACAAAAATATTCAAACATGAAATAAAAAATAAAAAGAGGGAAGAAGCATACTGTTTCTTAAACTTGTCGTCCTCCGCATGATGGTCGTCTTCATCGTCGTTGGCCTCGGCGGTCTTACTCTGCTGTTGAGGTATCTCATCGGACGACGACGACGAAATGGAGAGAGAATTAGGGGTGGCGGGGGTGTTAACAACCTCCGATGATTCCCCGGGGACGACGATGGTAGAACAGCTACTAGTAGACGGATCTACTAATACTAAAGATTGCACGCTCTGCTGCTGATGCTGCTGCACTAACACTTGTGATGATGTTGTTGTTTCTGTTAATGGGGCGGAGTTAGTGGTGGCGGTGGTGGCAGTGGTAGTCATAGTGTGTGGGAGCAGATCGAATAAGGAACCTGGACCGCTGCTGCTGCCGCCGCCCAAATAATCTTGGTATCCAAGCATATCCATAAACCCCAAGTAATAATTATTGTTATTGTTATTAGTCTTGTCACATCCTCCTCCACCACCACCAACACCACCACTACTGCCACTCATCATCATATCAAATGGGGCCGAAGAAGCCGCAACGTCGAACATGTTGTTGTTGTTGTTGTACCCAAACATCATCTGATCGGAGAATATGGAAAGATTACTATAACTATTGTTGTTGGTGTTGTTAATCTGATCAATCATTTTCGAGGCAGACATTTCTTCTATTTCTTCAGCTTTGATGATCTTTTGGTTCTCATCCATCAAATGTTTTTAATTTATAAGGGTACTTTCCTTCATTTGAGAGTGGATTTGAGGTTCTTCAAGTTGGAGAGAGAAAAAGGGAGAGAGAGTGTGTGAATATAGAAGGGGGAAGGGAGGGAGGGACTGTTTGGTTTTAAAAGTGAGGAAGAGAGAGAAGGGAGGGATTATATGTGTGGGAAACAGGTGGGTGATGGTGACCGGGAAATGCCGGTGAAATTGAGGGAGAGGGTTGGCTTGCAAAGTACGGGTCTAATCTACTGAATAAATTGGACGGTTTTTTTTTTTTTTTTTTTTTTTATGGGTTTTAATTTTCTGCTGCATTTAATGCATTTTTGGACCGCCCTCTTATTGGCTCTATTCTCATTCTAACTTTTTTTTTTTTAATGTTTTGAAAATAATAAAAAGTTTTTATTAATTAATTTATTTTAAATTTCGAGGGAGCTTGTTGTATACGTATTCATACGGAGGATATTTTGCTGCTGGTTGAACAGAGGCAGTACAAAAATAACGCGGGATTTTAACCGGATTGGTGTAAACGGGATCCTGACATACACGTGGCTATTCAAAAAGGGTTCGTCTTTTTTGTGCATTTCCCACCCCCACTTACAATTTTTTAATTAGGAGTAATTGATTACGGAGGAGTACTAACCTTTTATTTGCAACTTTTGTAGCAACATAAGACTTCGTCAATTTAAGAAGACATGATGATAAGGTCATTGTGAAATTAAAATTTTAATCAGATTCTTTATTTTATTATAAAGTATGGTAATTAAGGAGATTGTCGATATTGGATTGGGTTCTCTTGCATGTAAACCAAGCTCAAAATCAGATTTATACGCAATTTGGATTATACATCCGAGTGTACAATATTCATTAAGAATTTGAGAAATATGGTAAATGATTTCAACGTACATGTATAAGTGGAATATTTGAAATATATGTTCTTTGGGTTAGAAATATATGTTCATTTGTTATATATTATTTGAGTTTGATAGAGTATAAAACTAATCTTGGGGCTTCAACCATCAGCTTAAGCTTTTGGTTGAGTTGGTTCTTTGACATGGTATCAGAGTCAACGTAACGCAAAGGTCACGGGTTCAAATCTCATCCGCCCCTCTTTTCAAAGTGGAATATTTCGCGCTAGGTATGAGGAGGCCTATGCTGCATCCATACTTCAAGCCCAAAGGTTTTGGGCTTTCATGTGAGGGGGCGTGATAGAGTATAAAACTAATATTGGGGCTTCAACCATCAGCTTAAGCTTTTGGTTGAGTTGATTCTTTGACAGAGTTGAATAATATGTTCTTTGTATTTGAATTATTATATGTTCATTTAAAAACAAGGTGCACAGTAAACATTGTACATCCGGATTAAGAATTTGTATTTGGTAGTATTTGCTTACAACACTACCATATTTTGAGATTTGTAGGCGAAGTTAAGAATTTGTATTTGGTACGGAGTAGTATTTGCTTACAACACTAATCCCAATAATGTACTTGTTTCGGGTATGAAACAATCAACTTAGACGAGGCTCATATCGTGCTAAGTGCATAAGACCTCGGTTAATTGATTGGGCTTTAGGGCTTAGAAGAATATATGTACATAGATAGTGTTAACAAGCCTTGAAGGTGTGTTGAAAAAAGCTACTCCTAATTCCTATGCTTAAGTTAACCGATGAAGTTGGGATAAATGAGCATATCTTGGAATAATCATTTGAAAGCTACTACTTCCTCCGTCCCGGAATACTCGACCCGATTTGACCGGCACAGAGTTTAAGGGACTTGAATTGACTTATTTAATTTAATAGGTAGTAGTTGATAGTGGGGTATTATTTTAATGTAGTTAGTGGGAAATGGGTAAAGGGGTGGGGTTGGGTGAGAGTAGGGGTTGAATTTTTAATTATTTTGTATGGAGTAGGGGGTAGGTGGGTTAATAGGGGTGGAGTGAGAAATAATATAATATTGTTAGAATATTTCCAATTTTAGAAACATGTCAAGTATTAAGGGACGGCCCGATAAGGAAAACAGGTCAAGTATTCCGGGACGGAGGGAGTACCTCCATTTCAAAATGATCTTTACATTTCTATTTTAGTTCATTTCATAATGTTCTTTACATTTTGTTTTATTCTATTTTTAGACAATAAAATTTACTATCTTACCCTCCTTACTCCATAATATTTACAATTTTTCATTCACTTTCTCTTACTTTATTCATTTTTTTCTTATTATCATCTATCTTTTTACACATTTCTCTTACTTCATCCATATTTTATTATATTCAACCAACTTTTTTTACTTTTGCTTTAATATTTGTGCAAAATTGCAAATAGCACTACAAGAAATTGTACTATTAACGACGGGAAATCTCGTCGCTAAAGGTCAATAATTGTTGATTAACGACGGTATTTTCCGTCGCGAACCCGTCATAAAAGGGGGCAGTCGTTAATGGAAAATCCTGTCGTTAACCCGTCGTGTAAAAGACATTTGCGACGGTTGTTCCCGTCTTTGTTGGGTTATTATCCCCGTCGCAAAAGCCCTTTTGCGACAGGATCTTTACCCGTCGTTATTAGGTTGTCATAAAAGATACAAATTTTTGTAGTGTAATAACCATAAATATTTTTATAAACGGAGGTAGTATTTACAAGGCATTTGTACATTAGCGGCTGAGACTAATTGTTATGAGCCTTTCAGAGAAGCTATCTAACATATGGAGTCTATAAGGGCAAGTGGTCCTTATATATGTCAAGTTCAAGTGGGAAGTTGATGGAGCACCCAAATAGTACTCGAGTTGGAAAATAGGAGTCTATTTAAGCTCATTGATTATACTTTAATCTTACTTTGTCTTCCCAAAAATAGAAATATTTCACATGGGTAATCCTCTAATTCATTTTCTCGTTGTGTTTGATGTTACAGCAAACGGGGTACGAAGTAAAATGTTACTCCTTATGAAAAGGTCCTATTGAAGTTTATTGTCAATAAGCATATGAAATACAATAATGGAATAAAATTATCAAGCACAAATTACTCTAGTAGTCATATTGAATTAGTGGCTCTTAACTCTTGTGTTTTTCTTCCTATAAAAAAATGCATCGTAATGTCAAATTAAAATCTCTAAGGACGACGGATGTTTATAGACTCGTTATAGGAAAAATGTATCCAACTTGAGATTGTATTTATTTTAATAAACATTTACTTTGTATCACTGTATCGAAATAAAAGACGTGACCCGTTATAAAGAAAGGATTCACATATGATTCTCTCCTCCACTACTTAAAGGTTGACACGATTATAAAAAAAAGTTAAAGGGAATATGCTTAGATTAAATTATTTTACATAATTATTATTTATTGGTTCTTCCCATGAAAGTACATTAGAAATGTTACTATAATTTTAAGAACAATATATGGACCCGCCATTCCTTTATCATATTACGGAGTAATAATTTGGTTATGTTTTTCATAGCTGAAAGAGCTAAAATGTGTCTTTTCCTAATTATAGCTGTTGTAGAAAAAACGTTTATTTGCCTAAAATTCATTTTTGCACTATTTTAATTGAAAAAGTTTCTGAAAATTAGAAAACTCGAATTTTGCAAGCGAAAGCATAATAGTAATACTATATTGTATAAAACTATAAATATTCTGTAAGCCCCTCAAAAAAAAAAAGTTGTAAATTAGGAACCGACTAAAATCCAATTTTACCAAGAATTGATGTGAATTAACCCTTTAAAGTTTAAACCAACTCGTGGCCAACCATTCTGTAAATGTAAAAACGACAAGTTAATTCAATTGAGACAAAATAGAAGCTCTACCTTTTTTGTCTTTACCCTTTTTCCTTTTATCTGTTTCTTTTTTCTAAAAAAGTGATTTTTATGTTTCATGAAATTCAACTTATTAAAACGCGGCGCTTTTGGAGAGTCACATGCTTGATTCAAGTCATGCGACCCCCTCGTGGCTTGGTAGCGCTTTCGAGCTAGAACTTACTAATGCATATCCCTAATTAACTTTTTTTCATAAACTAACTAGTGTGTCGCTCGGGCGTTGCTCCGGGTTTTACTTTTAGTCGGGTTTACGTTTTCGAAAAATGTGCCCAATTTTAAAAGATTGTATTTTACATTTATATGTGAAAATATGACAAACATTGTAGCTAGTTGAGATGGCAGTGGCGGAGCCAGAATTTTTTTTTTGGTGTCGGCAGTGACGTTCCCAGGATTTTTAGAGTATTATGTCGGGTGATCCTCCACAACACACAATATATTACTAAAAAAAATATATCGTCCTTAAATTAATCAATATTCATATTACAATCGTACAAAATTATTACAATTATTCTCTACGGTTTTCATATGTGTGGTGAAAACTGAAAAGAATAACTTAATTAAAGAGATTGGGTATGTAAATTCAAAACTATAACAGACCAGTTTTTTCTAAAGACTGCTCTCTGAAGATAATCCCCCTTTAAAATTCTAAGAGAACGGTTATTTCTAAAGAATGTTCTATTAGGATTATCTCAATAGTATACTGATCTCTTACGTAGGGAGCGGGTGTTTTTTATGTGGTAACCTAAAGAGATCGGTTCCCTATAATACCTGGTCTCTTAGGTCTCAGCTATAAGTTATTTTTCCAGTTTTTTTTGGGGGGTCGGTGGACCCCCTATGCACCTATCTAGCTCCGCCACTGTGAGATGGTAGGAAGTGAAATTTTTACTCCATGAGTTTTGATGTTCGATCCTTGCTACATGCTTTTTTGGTTGTCAATACATACCATGATGCTTATTAGTGGTGACATGTTATAGGAAATAGCTTTTATATTATTATTTTAATATATACTCTAACTGAATTATGTTATCAGTTAGTTAGAAATACTTTGCTGATTTGTATTTATATCCTCTTGGATTGCTTGTTGCTTAAGTAATTTCTTTCTGATCCAATCTTAATACAAAATTATCTCTGCTTTGCTTCCCTAAATTCTTTCAGTTTCTTCATGGTATCAGAGCAAAATCTCTGTTAAGAGGTTGAGGTTTCTCTCAAATTCAAGAATTGGATTCTTTGATCCTGATTTTCTAAACTGAAAGTGTTTGATATTAGAGAATTGCTGAATTTTTGTTGCGAAATTTCTTGCGATTGCGAAATTTCTTGCACAAAATCGATTGAAAGGATTATTGCTGGTGTTGATTACTACAAATGGCGATTGAAAACAATGACAGTGATAGTTCTCAATCAAACTCTGGAGGTAACAGCAACAATTTTGATCCTTATTTCATAGCTAATTCAGATAATCCTACCTCTACTTTAGTTGCAATTCCATTTTCTGGTGTGAATTTTGTTCGCTGGAGTAGAAATGTTAAGAGAGCTTTGATTGCTAAGAATAAGGAAGGTTTTATAAATGGTGAATTGACTAAACCTGCCGTTAATCATAAGGATTACTTGAAATGGAAACGAGCTGATTTCATGGTTGTAAGCTGGATTCTGAGTTCTATGAATCATGATCTAGCTGATGATTTTGGCTATATTGATAATGCTGCTGAATTATGGCAAGAATTAACTGAAAGATTTGGACAATCTAATGGTCCATTAATCTATCAGCTAAAGAAGGAAATAGAGAATTTAACTCAGGAAAATATGACTATAGTGTCATATTACAGTAAGCTGAAGAAGTTGTGGGATGAAATGCAAACTTTAAGAGCTTTTCCTACTTGTACTTGTGGTGCAATGCTGGCTTGTAATTGTCAGTTCTTGAAGAAGATGGCTGAATTTGAAGAGGAAGACAAAATGATGAAGTTTCTACTTGGCTTGAATGGAGGTTTTGACAGCACAATCACCAATGTATTGGCTATGGATCCTATGCCTAATCTGAATAGAGTTTTTTCGATTACTCAACAAATTGAAAAACAGAAGGAAGTGAGCAATGTTGTTGCTGAATACAACACCATGAGTAGTAGTGCTATGGCTGCACAGTCTTACAAAGGTGGCCAAGTTCAGAAATACACTGGAAATCATGGAAAGAAAGACTGGAAAGATCTGAAGAAGGAAAAACTAAACAGGACTTGCACTCATTGTAAGGGGAAAGGACATACTGTAGACCAATGCTTCAAGATAATTGGTTACCCTGATTGGTACAATTCTATCAAGGCTTCTAAAGGCAGTGGTTCAAATGGCACTAGATTTGCTGCTCATGTTAATTCTGCAAATGATGTTAGTGATGATCCTCTTGATAATTCTGCTGGTGATGCTCAGGGCCGGCTAAAGGGAGGTCCAGGTGGACTTCCAGCACCGGGCCACAAAATTTTGGGTCCCCAAAAATAAATTATGTTGGTTAAACCCCCCAAGAACAAATATTATATATTTAACAGCTGCTTTGTTATGCATTAAGTAATCTTTGTCCGAGTTGGCAAGGAATTATAAGTGTGGTAGCCAAGACTAGGGTTCGATTCTTCTCATGCCCCCCTTTTTTTATTTGCTTTTTTCATGTCCATCAAACATTTACATCAATTTTCTCAAACCATCAAACATAAAACACTAAACCATATTATTAATTTGACTTTATATTTTGTATAAATAAAATAATATTAATATAATAATTATGTTTTTACATTAAATAATTGCCCGTAAAAACTTATAGGGGCCCAATATCTGTATTTTAGCACAGGGCCTCCAAATTGCCGGAGACGGCCCTGGTGATGCTGGTATGGTGAACAATGCAATGCTCAATGCTATTTGTCAGGAAGTTATGAAGGTAATGAAAGGACAACAGCCACAGAACAGTGACACAAATGGAGCCAGTTGTTCTTATGCAAACTATGCAGGTACAATCTCTCATTCTTTCAATTGTACTACAGCTAAATATAATCATGGTGTGTGGATAGTTGATTCTGGTGCTTGTGATCATATGACTTTTGATGAGAATATATTGACCAACATAAGAGTTCTTATTCAGCCTATCAAAGTTGGTTTGCCTGATGGAACTCAGATGACAGTGGAGAAATTAGGAGACACTCAGCTTAGTGATAATCTGACTTTGCATGATGTGTTACTTGTCAAAGGCTTTAAACATAATTTGTTGTCTATTGGGAGATTGATTGAGCATGCTGGTACTGTGGTAACATTTACAAGAACTGGATACATTTTCCAGGACCCTTCTAATTCCAAGATAATTGGTGCTGGAAAAAGGACAAATGGACTCTATTATTTTGTCAGAACTACAACTGATGTCAGTCAAGGTATATCTTCTCAATTGCCAAGTTGCAATACTGTTGATAGTGTGGTTGATGTACATATGACCAGATTGCCAAATAAAACTGCTAC
This sequence comes from Spinacia oleracea, assembly GCF_020520425.1. Taxonomy (NCBI): domain Eukaryota; kingdom Viridiplantae; phylum Streptophyta; class Magnoliopsida; order Caryophyllales; family Amaranthaceae; genus Spinacia; species Spinacia oleracea. The sequence goes on along the minus strand of NC_079489.1, from coordinate 14,365,924 downwards.
CAGTGTTTCTCAATCAAAAGGTGATACTAAAAATCATCTGGATTTGTTACATGCTAGATTGGGACATCCTTCTTTGTCAAAAATGAAGTTTGTAAATGCTGAATATTGCAAAGGTGTTACTAAATATAATTGTGATGTGTGTTATAGCTCTAAACATCATAAATTTCCTTTTAATGTGAGTACTAGTAGAGCTGCTGCATGTTTTGATTTGATACACATTGATCTTTGGGGTTCATATAGAATCAGAAATCTGGATGGTGCCTCATATTTCTTAACTATAGTTGATGATCATAGCAGAATCACTTGGACATATTTGATTCATAACAAATTGCAGGTTCAGAATGTTGTATCTGAATTTCTTTCAATGGTTCAAACTCAGTTTAACCAAAAGGTTAAGAAAATAAGATCTGACAATGGAACTGAAATAGTCAATGAGTCCTGCAGAAGCATTTTTGCTAATAAAGGAATTTTGCTTGAAAAGAGTGTACCTTATGTTCCTCAACAGAATGGTAGAGTTGAGAGAAAACATAGGAGTTTGCTTGAGATTGCCAGAGCCTTAAGGTTTCATGCAGGTTTACCTAAAAAGTTCTGGGGTGAGTGTATTCTTACAGCTACTCATCTGCTCAACAAGATTCCATCCAAGGTTTTGAATGGCAAAACACCATTTGAAATCATGTTTCATACACTGCATGTTTATGACAATCTTAGAGTTTTTGGATCTCTTTGTTTTGCTCATAATTCAAATGTTCAAAGAGATAAATTTGATTCCAGAACAAAAAGGTGTTTGTTCATTGGGTATCCTGCTGGTTACAAAGCTTTTAGATTATATGATCTTGATACTCACAAGGTGTTTGTTTCTAGGGATGTGATCTTTTTTGAGACAATTTTTCCCTACAAACTATCTTCTGAAGCATTTCATTATGTTACTCCCACTTCTCAATTGGTTGATTTTAGTACCAGTTCTTGTCCATTTCCCACTCAAACCATTACACCACTTGATTCTTCCAGTCCTTCTGTTTCTCTTACTCAACATAATGACCTTACAAGTTTTTCTCCTCCACATTCTCCTGCAACTCACACCCACTCAACTCCTTCTAATTCTGCAGAATCTATACCTGATTCTGTTACTTCTGATACATCTCCTATTTCTCAGCCTGATATTACTCAAAATGAAATTATTACTGCTCCCCAAAGACAATCTACAAGACTCATCAAACCTTCTGTAATTCTACAGAATTTTGTTGGAGGTTACATTCCTCACAGGGATGTGCCAGAACCACAGACTAGTGAATCTCTCTCTTTTTCTGTTGCACCTTCTTTGCTTAATAAAGGAGATCATTTTCTTCAAACTGATGATAATTGGATATTGGGATTAGCTCTGGATAGTTATGATACTTGGGATTCTCTTTCTTTCTCTGTATTTCCATCTCCAAATGATCCTAAAACCTATCTTCAAGCTAATGATGATGACAATTGGATAACAGCCATGGAAAAAGAAATTTTTGCCCTTGAAAGTAATGATACTTGGGATTTAACTGTGTTACCTAAGGACAAGAAGGCCATAGGTTCAAAGTGGGTGTATAGAACCAAACTGAATCCAGACTACAGCATTGATAAACACAAAGCCAGACTTGTTGCCATTGGTTATCAATAAGTTGAGGGGAGAGATTTCACTCAAACTTTCTCTCCTGTTGCTAAACTAGCTACTGTGAGAATAGTTATAGCCTTAGCTGCTGCTAAAGGGTGGTCTTTGTGTCAACTTGATGTGAACAATGCTTTTCTGCATGGTTTCTTGGATGAAGAAGTGTACATGAAGCCTCCTGCTGGATATACAAAAGATAAACCTGGTGAGGTTTGCAGACTTAAAAGGTCAATCTATGGTTTAAAGCAGGCTTCAAGACAATGGAACAAGGAACTTAGTAAATTTCTGAAACTGTTAAAATTTCAGCAATCCACACAGGATTATTCTTTGTTCACCAGAAGTCTTGATGGAGAATTTTTGGTGCTTTTAGTCTATGTTGATGATATTATGCTGACTGGTACTTCTTTAACTCAAATGGAAGAAGTCAAAACTGCTCTGGATCAAGCATTTACAATTAAGGATTTAGGTCAGCTGACTTATTTCTTGGGGATTGAGGTTCACAGAACTGATGAGGGCATCTTTCTCTCACAAAAGAAGTATATTAATGACATTCTTGCAGATGCTGGTATGCTAGATTGTGAGTCTGCTCCTGCCCCTCTCTCTTGTGGACTTAAATTGTCTACTGATATTGGTGATCCCATAGATGAACCAGATGTATACAGGAGACTTGTTGGAAGGTTATTATACCTAAGCATCACAAGACCAGACTTGTCTTATTGTGTCCAACATTTGAGTCAGTTTGTGCATTCTCCAAGGGTGCCACATTTGCGTGCTGCACTTCATGTTCTCAAATATCTTAAAGGCACTTTGGACCATGGATTATGGTATTCTTCTAACACTGATTTGCAACTATCTGCTTATAGTGATGCTGACTGGAGTTCTTGTCAGTACATCAGTAGATCTCTTAGTGCCTATGCTGTTTTCCTTGGTTCTAATTTGGTTTCTTGGAAAACCAAAAAGCAAAAGAGTGTTAGCAAATCCTCTGCTGAAGCAGAATACAGAAGTATGTCTGCAACTGCTAGTGAGTTAGTTTGGATACAAGGTCTTCTGGAGGATCTTCAAGTTAGTGTTCAGCTACCTATCACTCTTCACTGTGATAATACTTCAGCTGAGCATCTTGCACACAATCCAGTTTATCATGACAAGACCAAACATCTCAAAAGAGAAATGCATTACATAAGAGAGCAAGTTGAAGCTGGTTTTATCAAGACATCTCATGTTCCTAGCTCTCAGCAACTGGCAGATTTACTCACTAAAACCCTTGCTTCCTCACTTCATCATATGCTATTTGCCAAGCTTGGACTTTTATCCAAGGTCCAGCTTGAAAGGGGAGTATATGAAATAGCTTTTATATTATTATTTTAATATATACTCTAACTGAATTCTGTTATCAGTTAGTTAGAAATACTTTGCTGATTTGTATTTATATCCTCTTGGATTGCTTGTTGCTTAAGTAATTTCTTTCTGATCCAATCTTAATACAAAATTCTCTCTGCTTTGCTTCCCTAAATTCTTTCAGTTTCTTCAAGTATACGTGACACATATACGTTTTCACAAACGCCTTTTAATATATTAGTATAGATTGAGAAACTAATGCATGATCGAGTTTTAAACACCCCATAAATTTGACTAAGGCTGCGTTCTATTCACCTAATTTTCACTTATTTTTCCTGAACTTATCTTATCTGAACTTATTAGAACTTATCAAAACTTATTTTAGTTATAAATTATACTTGGTCAACCCTTATTTTTCCTGAACTTATCTTATCTGAACTTATCTGAACTTAACTGAACTTATCTGAACTTATTTTTCCTGAAATAAGTGGAAATAAGGTGAACAGAACAGGGCCTAATTTTTTGTCGAAAATAATAAAGGCTTGCAACTTGCGACCTTTAAGTCGTGTTACTATGATATAATGCGTAGTATGACATGACACGCTTATGTGTCATGATTTAGTTAATTTGTAAATTAAAATATTTAACGTATATAACATATTATACATGTTTCATAAAAGGTAGGAAAAAATTAATATTCTAATTTACAAATGAAATCATATAATTTTTTATTTCAAAAAAATATTTATGATTTGTGTAGGAAATATTTGTTTCATTATCGACTACCTTATTACATATTTTCATAGTAAAAATATTGCATTGGTATTAAATATATTTGATGACGTATGACCTACTTGGCATTCATATGTATCATTTAGAATCCAACACGTAGGATTGCGACAACATTGTGACAACATTTATCATCACTCTTTGTGGTTAAAATATATGGGAGATAGTTTATCACTTTGAATTATTATTGAAGCATGTGTAATGCACGAGTTTGTTTTATTTTTTATTATCAATTACTTTATACTTATGTTATTAGTTGGTGTATCAAGTAGTGCACAAGTCCCGTTTAATTTTTTTGTATATGCATGAGTTTTGTGGTATTTTTTATTATTTTTTTCCATATCACTCAATTAACATAAGACACAAATTTAGGGACAAAGTAAGAAATTGATGTGGGTAAGTGAAATAAGCTTATTATGAACAATTATTATTAACAAATGATCGCATAATAAAAAATACTTTTTGTTAGACTACATCCCAAACTTATTATTTAGACTAAAAAAAAATTCGTTTTTTTAAAAATAAAAATAAATATATACAATTAACCAAAAATGGAGGACCAAACTTCATACAAACAAGGAGCCTGAACAAAACAGGCCAAAAACACACAAACTCAACCTACTGCCAACAAGCAGAGGCAAAAGCACAAAAAAGAACACTAAGCTAGCTAACAAATTAGCTAACTTTTTAAACTAAAAGTAACGACTAAAGAGAACAACTTGAGTACTCTTAACAATATCAGGGACTGTGTGCTGGATTTGCCGAAATCTTCTTGCATTCCTTCCCTTACAAAGCATGTAAACAAACACAATAGCCGTCATTCTATAAATATGGTGAAAAACCATACACTAGTGCAAAAACAGTCATTTGCGTCGGTCATTTAAGCCCATTTGCGTCGCACATTGGTGCGACGCAACTGGCTGCGACACAAATGAAAAAAGTCATTTGCGTCGCACATTTAGGCGACGCAAATAAGAGTTATTTGCGTCGCAGATTAGCTAACCTGCTACGCAAATGACATTTTTTTTAACATGTTGAAAAATCATTTGCGTCGCTGTTTAGCTAATCTGCAACGCAAATGACCTTTTTTTTAACATGCTGAAAAGTCATTTGCGTCGCAGATTAGCTAAAGTGCGACACAAATGACTTTTCAGCATATTTAAAAAAAGGTCATTTGCGTCGCAGTTTAGCTAAACATGCGACGCAAATAACTCTTTTTATTTAAAAAAATCGAGCTACACATTTTTATATTTTATGCTATATAGTGCATAGAGTATAAAATGTGCAGCTCATTTCTTAATTTTAATTCGCTATAGTTCATGAATTAACATAAATACTCATAACATAGGGGTGCAAAATACCCATCCAATAATAATAGAACAAAAATTATGTTCAGGAAATTACAAAATAAAAAGAGTTAACGTTAAGTCATCAATGATTGCCAACTTCATACATTTCTCTAACATGTTCAAAGTTATTTTTCTCCTCTCATGCCATATTGAAATGTATCCTTTGAGTGCCAGCTGCTCAGATATAACTCCACCCTGCTACAAACAGGTAAAATTTTAATGCCATAGAGCGGTTAATGAAATATTATACTGCTAATGAAAACAATAAAAATGCAATGATTCATACTTCAGCACCAGTGAATATCCAAAACGCAACCAAGCAAATGGAAAATCACAACCGAACTCAACACACATACACATTCAGAACTTATTGTAAATCAATCAGAACATCTTAACGTAAAGAGTTTTTAGGGATACTATTCTATTAGTATATACCTAGAGGGCAATTCGCAGTCCCTTATACAGTTATACCAGGACCTGTTTTCTTTGTTATTCAAGACTTTTTATAAAAGAAAATCTTAAAAACCAGAATGGCCAAGTTCAAACAGTTGCAAATTTACTTTGAAGCAGCAGTACAAAGACTTTAGATGTTCACATATTCTTAAATGCTTTATAACAACCAAGATTATATGAGGCTTTTCTTAGACAACTCTAAAATTAAGTAAACTGCACATACACAGTACAAATGACATTTTCTGCAATGACAGGAGCTTTAGTATGACGTATACACCAAACATCCCCCCCCCCTTTCTGTAGTTTTCTCCTTGCTAGTTCTAAGAGTACACAGTCCTCTTTCCTAACCTCCCACACTGAGTTTAAGACATGAAACTAGACAACTAAGCAACCAAGGGAACTATATATCTATATTTACACAAATGGAAATCACATCATGTTAAGCACACAAGGGACTATATGGACACGAGAATGGGGCATGCGATGTGAAACAAAAACATTAATTTAACCTTGTTGAGGAGTTGGCGAGCATATTTTTTTATCAGTTTTGTGGAAGACAATAGAAGCAGCAGCAGAAGTTTCAGCAGCAATCTCAGTACCAGGTTTATGTTCCCCTGCAGCCTGCAACTGAGACTCATAGAAGATAGCTCCCCATGCCAGGGTTGTCACCTTGAACGCCATCGGTAGCCCGTACTTTACATTGTCTCCTGCATCATAATATCACCCTACCAGGTCCACCTACATTCATAAAATTGATGCTAAACATGAATTTCCACTTAGTGAAACTTTACTTGATAACCTCCATTAATGAAGCACGATTAGATAAGCATAACTGTAGCGGTTACTACAAAACTAAAATTTGAAAAAACAATAATAAAGATAGCAATGATCTCTTTTTTGCGTTTCTACTCTTGCTCTTCAGTACAAGGATCCTGTTGACCTTCACCCACAACAGGTGAAGACCATGTGAGATCTTTCTCCCACTTTTGCAAGGTTAAATGCATCGTACCATCCACTGACATTCATAAAGATAGTTCAGAAACTATGAACAAAGTAGCACCTAGCAATCAGACACTAAAACAAGACACTTGCACTGATAGAACCAACAATGCACACACAGATAGAGCGAGAGAGAGTCTACTTGTTGATAGCCTGCTGCCTCAAAATGGAAGCTCAGTGGTAGAACTTTTGGAAGAAATAACATAGTTCTAATTAAGCACCAAATTACACAATCAGAAAATCTCCAGAAAAAAAAAGAAGTTTGATATAGTTAACACCCCTGAATTTAAAAAGTACAATGGGTTAAATTACTTTCCCCAAAACACTAATATGTTCCATCTTGTACAGAGATTCTCAACAATTATAACTCCAGAAAATCAAAGTCGACCTGACTTGAAATTGAATCCATCACTCAGCTACAAATCCACACTAAAGTCTAAAACCCCAGCTCATTCTCAAGCAACCTAAATAACTAAAAAAGATTGTAACTTAATGCTAATCGTACGATTCACAAAAATAAAAATTGATAACTAATTAAATCAAACAAATCAACAACACAATAAACCAATTTAATGACCAATCAAAACAGGAGAATTAAATAAAGTAAACCAACCTTGAGAAAGAAAAGAGGAGTAACAGAAGATTTGGTCGGCCAGAATGGAGGACGACAACCTCAGTACCCATGGCAGAGGCGAGTAGGTGGTAGCGGCGGCGAGAAGCGCGATCTACCGGCGAGCAGAGTAGTGCGGTGGATGGTATGGTGAGAGGATGCTTTGAACTGCACAGAACCCGTTCGTACTTGCGTCACGGATCCTTTTCCGACCTTGACCACAAGCACTAAGATGGAGGAAGAGGGTGAACGCGGCAGAGTAGAGGAGGAGGAAGAACATACGGCAGTGAGAAGAGGAGGAGGGTGAACGACGGTGAGAGGGTGAACGACGGAGGAGTTTTGTTTTAGGGTTTTTATCTCGATTTAGGGTGAACGCGCGCAGTAATGAGAATTCCTTTGAGTCATTGCGTCGCACGTTTATAAATCTGCGACCCAAATTTAAATTCATTGCGTCGCAGGTTTGTAAATCTGCGACGCAGATGACTCTATAATGTTTGGAACAGTCATTTGCGTCGCAGATTTATAAAACTGCGACGCAATGACAAATTTTTAGACTAAAATTTTAAAATTGCGTCACAGATTTATAAATGCGACACAAATTCAGCGATGCAAATGACTGTTTTTCCACTAGTGATAGTTAGACTTACAACGTAAGAGATGTTGCATTTTCACGTTCCAACAGTTAGCAAGCCTCCGAATACACAACCACTGAAGGATGTGTTTCCACACCTCATTTGAGAACATGCAGGCAAAGAACAGATGATGAATAGACTCATCTGCATCAGAGCATAACCCACAAGTATGATCACAACTAACACCAACTTTCAACAAGTTGTCACATGTAAAAAGTCTACCTAAAATGACAAGGCAGATTATAAAAATACATTTGGGATGAGAAGCATTATTACACATAATCTTCCTCCATGGCACCTTAAACATAACACCTTTCAAATTGTTGTAGAATATGTCTATTGGAATTTTTTGAATTTGTGACCCAATATTAATACCTCGAGCCCACTCCATAGCAGAATTTTTTTTCCTGATAATCCACGAAACAGGATTAGGGATAGGCATGGTATTAACATCTCTCCTTTGACATAAAAAGAATGAACCCACCTCACCCAAAGAACATCTTTCTTATTAGAAAGATTCCATAACAATTTTGAAATTGCAACTTTATTGCACAATTCAAGGTTCACAATATTCCAACCCCCCGCAACCTTGGGTAAGAAAATTTTATCCCAAATAACAAGGGCTCTCTTAGAAAGGCTTGACTTGCCTGTCCATAAGAAGCATTTGCACGTTGACTTAATCATCTTTAAGATCTTCTTAGGCGGGAGAAACACTTGACTCCAGAAAGTTTGCATCCTAAAGAGCACAGACTTTATAAGCTGAATCCTAGCTGCCATCATAAGAGAGAAGTTTGGCATACCATCCATTCTTGCAAGAATTTTCTTCACAAGGGGTTGACATTGCATAATTGTCAAATTTCTGGAAGAAAGAAGAACTCCTATATACCGAAAGGGAAGAGAGCCTTTGGTATTAGGAAAAGAATCAAAAATAGCTTTCTGCACAACATCACTAACACCACCAAAATACAAAGAACTCTTTGCCAAATTAGTTTTTAACCCTGAAGCTTATGAGAATTTAGAGAAAGCAGTGTATAATTGCTGAACAGAGCTTAGGTCTCCTCTCGCAAATAGAAAAAGTTCATCAACAAAGAAAGCATGAGTTACATTGAGTTTTTTACACCGAGGATGGAAGTGAACTTTTTTGTTATCTCTAAGCTCCAACATACATTTGTTCAAATACTCCATAAATAAAACGAACAAGTAAGGAGAAAGCAGATCCCCTTGACGCAACACTTTTGTCCCTTCAAAAGGTATAGTTAACTCATCATTGACATTGAAAGTATAGGAGACAGTTGATAAGTAAGACATAATCCACCAAATAAACTTTGAAGGGAAAATCAAGCTCAAGCATAAAGGGTCATTTCAATGAATCATAGGCTTTTTGCAAGACTATTTTTCATCATACACCTTGGAGAAATATTTTTTCTAGTATAACCTTTGACAATCTCATGACTCAGAATAATGTTGTCAAAAATTACCATCCTTTTTATAAAAGTAGATTGATACTCACCCATCAAGTAATCCATAACAGGTTGTATTCTATGGGTTAAGACTTTATAAATGATCTTATACACAATGGTACAACAAGCAATATGCCGATATTCCTTCACAATAGTATCATTATCGGTCTTGGGAAGTCAGGTGACTTAAGTGCAATTAATAGAATGAGGCTTGAAACAAGTGTCTAAGAAGTTCTGGACAACAGTAACTAACAACACCATCACATATTATATGCCATGTTTTCTTAAGGAAAAACACATTAAATCTATCAATACCGGGAGCCTTTGTAGAGTCCATCTCGAATATAGAATTATTGGTGGCATCATTGGAGCACAGAGCACAAAGACGTAATTGTTGCTCATGATTTAGGAGATGACATCTCTGGATGATGTCTTTATCAACCATCGGAAGAGACGAGGCATCAGTTCCCATAAGATCTGTTATAACCAAACGCGTGCCACGAACAATTGGGAACAAACCCTACAAATACAACGTAGAACAAATAGCAAAAACAATAATAAAAGACACAAGTGTTTGTGAGGAAATTTAGATTTCCTTCCCTCAAATATTATCGTATTATTAAGTTCTTACAAAATAACACAACAACCCCTCAATTGATGATTCCTTTCACCAATGTAATTTCCCCTCTTATTTTCTATCTAGGCCTAAACCCCCTTTTATAGGCTAAACTAGAGACCCTCGTCTAGTAGAATTATACTTGCTCCCCAAGTCTAAATAATCCTAGAGATTGTTACATAACAAAACATATCTAGTTTCCTAATTACAATTCTAATTAAACTAGGAAACAAAATATTAAACAAATAAGACTTATATTGACTCTAAGTCCGTGTCGTATTCTTGTCGACATAACTAAGTTGTGTTCAATTCCTAACAAACCTTCCCTTAAACACAACTTAGTCTCTTCGCGAACCAACGAACAACTTTCAGAGCTTGCCTTCCCTTAAGCCAAAATTCGTCTTCCAATACTTCCTTCAAATATGAAGAGGTTTTGTTTGTTACGTCGTCCCCCACAGATCACGCTCCTAGCCTTGGTGACCTCCAAATGACCTCCCTCAACATGAATAGCATAACCCAAGCCATCCAAACGACCCAAAGATATAATATTGCGATCAAATCTCGAAATATACCTCACCTCTCGAAATTTTCGAGTCTTCATATCATATGTCTTGATCTCAACCTCACCTATACCCTCAACCTTAGCCTCTTCCTCGTTAGGCAAGGTAATACACAACTCATCACTTTGTTTATAAGAAGTAAACCACTCCTTCCTACGACAAATATGTTGTGAGCATCCTGAATCCAAAATCCAACCCTATTTTGGATCCTTACTCTCCTCCACCATTAGAGTCATATACTCATCAATAACAATAGTAGTAGCACCTCTAACCCTACCGTTCCTCGACACCATCAAGTCTTCTTTGTACCTAAGACACTTTGATTGTATATGTCCTACCTCGTCACAGTACCAACACTTGATGTTAGAGTTTGTATTGCTCGCCTTCTTCTTGCCTTTCCATTTATTACTACTACCCTCCGCTACCAATTTTGCTCATCCATGGATTGATGACGACCCCCCTTGATTCATGTACCTCCCCGCTTCGAATAACGCCACCACAATATCGTCCAAAGCAATTGTTGTCTTCCCTACAAGTAAACTAGTTATCACAGAGTTATACCTTTTAGGGAGAGATGTCAACAATAAAATTTCTTTTTCCTCCTCCTCGGTTTTCACATCTAAAATCGCCAATTGGGTGATCAAGCCATTAAACTTATTTAGATGATCTTGTAGTGCGCTGTCTTCTTCCATCTCGAGTGAATAAAGCTCATTTTTTAAGAACAACGTGTTGGCCAATGACTTAGATGCGTACATCTTAATCAATTTGTCCCACAACTCTTTTGGGTTATTATCCTCTAAGATGTTGTATTTTATCTCCGGTGCAAGAGCCAATCTGATTGTACTAGTAGCTCGTAGTTGCATATCCTCCCACTTGTCCTTGTCCACCGAATCAGGTTTCTTACCTTCCAAAGTCTTGTGAAGACCTTGATGTATAAGAATATCCTTAATTGTACTTTGCCATAATGAGAAATTCGTCTTCCCATTAAAAAGTTCTACCTTGTACTTGTTCCCGGAATTATCCATGACTAAAACCCAGCTCTATAACCCAGCTACGTGGAGTCGTGGTGGTGTGTGGCCCGATAAGGTGGGTGATCGGGGCCCAACAAATGGTATTAGAGCCCAAGGTCTAGGAGCAAGATCCAATGTAGTGGGCTTCACTTGCGGTGTGAGGAGAAGCCCCTTATGTGTGCCCTCGCGATAGAAGATCATGTGTCAAAAGTCTTTCTAACAAATGTGGTGGTTAGATAGCGTGTCCCATTGGTGAAAAATGACGGTGAAAGATGGTTTCGTTTGAGGGGATGCCATAGGTTAGTGGTCCTTGGTTTAAGGGGAGGATTGTTGGGATATCAACCCAAGTCCCCCATCAGAAGAGGAGGCAAAGATTGTCTAGCATATAAGTGTTCACCTTCTCCTATTAGTATGAGGCTTTTTGGGACGGAACCCAAAAATAAATCCGTGCGGGCTAGGCCCTAAGCGGACAATATCATACTAATGTGGAGTCGTGGTGGTGGGTGGCCCGACAAGGTGGGTGATCGGGGCCTGTGAGGGGGTCGAAAAAGCACGAGGCTAATGCGTGACCTCGTCCCTCGTGGGTGTGACGCTTCTTTTTGTCAAATCAAGTGTAATTGGATTTCCTGTGAGTTTACACCTAATTGACTAGTAATATAGGAGTCGCCATTCAGTTTTTAACGACAATGAGAAAAACTGACAAAACCCGGTTATCGTGACATAAAGGGAGTGCAATTATGTTTGACCACGACGGCCGTAGGTTCCCTTGTGATCCCTGGTGGTGGGGATTGCTCAACGTACACCCGCAGGGTAGAGATTGAGGGTTCGGGGGACTGTAACTACCGAGAGGAGTACTCGCTCTTCGATAACTCCAGAGGCAGGATATCCTTACTAGCTCAGCATAAATAATTGAAGGGACATGCGTTAACTATTAAACTAATCTGAGTTGATTTTAACAATATGCAACATATAGTACTAGATCGAGCGCGATTATTTGATTTAGATTGTTTTAAGGGACCTAGCATGATAATCCAATTTCCCAAAAATATCATATTTATTAGGCGTGATCGAACAATCAGATTTAGTTAGTTTAACAGTTCATAAAAGGGCGAGGAAAGCAATTAAACCATGGAAAAGGGACACATTACGACGCACCCTTGAGAGGTGCGTCGTGGTTCTCAGAAAACTAACCGCTTTGACTTTGCTATTTCTCCTTTTATTTAGCGAATCTCAAATTTTGGGACGGGATACGTTCTGTTCGATTTATGGATCGATTGCGGCAGAACGCGTGATCAGTTTTGCAGCGTGAGGCTTAGGCTTAGGGGTTTAGAGTCAATACTCAGAATATGAATTGTGTGTTGTGATTTCACGTCGAACTTGGGCTATATTTATAGAAAAGAGTTTGTGGAAAGATAGAATTGCAGAGCTCTAATCCACAAAGAATTAGGAAAAAACACGTACCAGGTATTTTCAGCGCCCAGTGCTGGGCGTCAAAGATTTCGGCGCCCAGCTCTGGGCGTTGAAAATAGGATCCAGGCAATTTCAGCGCCCAGGGCTGGGCGTTGAAATTGCCGTTTGGGCCGTTTCTTTGTCAGATTCGGATTCCTAGAATCCGGAGTGTTTGAGATTTAATCGAGTCTTTCATTGCGTATCAATTTTATGACGGAATGCGTCTGGGCCCGTTACGAACTCTAGGCTCGTTAGGATTTTAATTAATACGTAACTCTTATTTCCGAATCATATTAGGAATAGGATTCTCGCAGTTTTCTATCTCATTTAGGATTTATGTTGGAGTGCAACACCTAATTCTGACAGGTTTCTATCTTTTATGACTTGCCACTTTTAGAAGCTACCCTTTACGGCAGTTACTATTTTTAGCAGGTTTCCATAAATAGCAGGTTTCTATAAATAGCAGGTTTCGGGTGAAACGAGAAGGGTGATTGAGATTCGTTATTTTATAGGAGATGCGTTGTCAAGTGTAGATTTATGTTTTCATCATTGAACCTTCCCTTTCGGGAATGGGGACAAAAGTAGGTGTCTACAGTTAGCCCCCACTTTGACTGAGTCCTGGAGTAAGACGATGGTCAAAGTATTAGACGGAGTGCGTCACACAAGCCATGGTGACCTGTTTTTTGCGAGGGTCTCACGAGCCCCCGAGTGATAACATTTGACTTAAGGGTCATCACTTTGAAGTGTCGACATATCCCTCACGTGTCATTGGGATTTGTCAACTGATAGTATAGAAACTTCCTCACTTTGTCATTGGAAGGATCTAAAGGTGCGTAGAAACTCCCTCACTTTGTCATTGGGAGTAGCTACAGATGTTTTCGAAATCAAAGCTGTAAAGTGTAATTGGGCCTGGCCAAGCCCAATCACGAGGTAAAAATGTTTTTAAAGATTCTCATTTTTAGGGTTAGCTAAACGAGAAAACCCCCTTGTTTTTATAGGACGTAAAACGAAGGAAAATCCAGCACATCGTCTTTTTTTGGAAAAAACGGAAAACCAATACTTTAATTTTTGGAAAAAAGGAAAAACTACTCACATCGCTCTTTTTTGGAAAAACGGAAAACCAATAACTACTCACATCGCTCTTTTTTGGAAAAACGGAAAACCAAAAGCTACTCACATCGTTTTTGGGAAAAACGGAAAACCAAAAGCTACTCACATCGTTTTTGGGAAAAACGGAAAACCAAAGGCTACTCACATCGTTTTTGGGAAAAACGGAAAACCAAAGGCTACTCACATCGTTTTTGGGAAAAACGGAAAAAAAAAGTTATTGCTACAGCGACTAAGGACCTGCGCGGTTAGTGACGCAGACCCTGCTGGCTAAAGATGGCGAGCCTGTCCGCTAAGGGTGGACACCCCGTCCGATAGAAGTGGACGAATCTGTTTTGAAATTTGTTTGTGTTTATTTTTTGAAAATAAGGACCTACGTGGTTTGCGCCGTAGACCCCGCCGGCTGAAGATGGCGAGCCTATTTCATTTTGTTTTTGAAGATTCTATTTTTCGAAAACTGAGGATCTACGCGGCTAGTGACGCCCCGCTGAAGGTGGGCGAGCCCTGTCCGCTAAGGGTGGACGCCCCGCTCGCTGGAGGTGAGCGAACCTGAATTCGTCCTTTTTGATTTGGGATTCGCGTGGATGGTGGCGCGATCTTGCCCGATTGAGGTAGGCAAGTCGTGATTTCTTTTGAGAATTTCTTTTATTCATTCTTGCAAGAGCGAATTCTTTCGAGGGATGCTCGGATTTAGTTGTAACCTGAATGTGGGTTGACAACGTGCTTAGACGGACCATTGTCTTGTGGTCATCATCTTTCATGGTTTTGAGCTAGTCTTTATGGCTCAATCTTGCCACTACCTGGGTCCTTGATTAGGGGACTATGTATAAGTGTCAATGGCGACCTTTGTCTTGAGGTCGTAAACCGGTTTTATTTTTTGAGACATCCAAACACGGGACTTCGTACATCGTAGTCTGGGAATATTGTTTTAACTTTGCATAATATATATTTTCTTTCGAGCCCCCAAGCATTCGTGCTTGACGGTCATTTCTTGTCAAAGAGGTTCCTTGGGGATACGCATTCTGTAATGTCCTTGATCGTGCTTGGGATTGTGCTCGTAAGTGCGAGCGATCTTTGTATTGGTGTGCTACTCTTAACAAAGCCGTGAGGTGCGACTTTCAGTAAAGGAATCGGCAATTTTCAAGTCGAATAAATATGGCAGGGCCCTATAGAAGTCAGAGCTGTTTTTTTTTTGGGTCTGGAATCATTTTCGGCGCCCATGCCTGGGCGTTAATGATTTCGGCGCCCAGTGCTGGGCGTTAAAAATAATTTCTGGCGAGGTTTCTTGATGACACAGCCGGCCTCTTGTTCGTCTGTTTTCCTTTTTTTTCTTTTGAACGCGTTCGTAAATGTTTGATACTTAGAAAAAGATGATATGTGTGTGCGAACGAGCGTTCATAGAATGGCCGTGGTGTGCGGTCCATTAATCAGTTTGCTTGAATTGTTTCATTTTTTTTTAGCAACGACTGATTTTGAATAGTTTGCTTAGAAGCTTGATAGGGTTCAGGCCCATTCATGAAGTGGGCTCAAACATCGTGCCCTTTCGATTGTTCAAACATTTGCTTCGAGATTTTTTTTTATTTTGCTATGGTTGTTTCGTAGCTTGGAGCCCCCAAGTATGCATGTTGGGATGCTTTCCTTTTGGTGTACGATTTTTGTAGGTTCTTTCGAGAAAGATGCCTTGGGGTTCCGCTCGTGTAGGTGCGAGCTATCCCTTCCGTGGTAGGTAATATTTTGCTACCTTTAATCCTTAATGTAGAAGTCGTGTGGCTTGCATTTTGAATTTGGGCGATAAGTAGTCTTTGCCTCTTTTACACGTGCTCTTGGCCGTGCCTACATTAGTGCAATATGCCTTACTCTTCTTTTAGACTTGTACCGTGGGACGGTTGAACTTATGGTGCGACGTAGGCTTGTGTGGCCTAACGGCGTGTCTTAGAACATTCCTCCAGGTGTTGGGATATTATTATTTTTTGCATTAGAGTACTTCATCATGCCTCGTTCAGGTGTTCGAACAAGTGTAGCATCTTCTGCGTGGGTTTGCACGGCTTATTACTTCGTTCGATGCGAGGATTCATAGGTGTTTCTTCCCCTTTTTTTTTATCTGGGCAAAACTTGGCTAGCAGAAAGATTCAGCGCCCAGGCTGGGGCGTTTAAGATATCGGCGCCCAGCTCTGGGCGTTGAAAATGATTTCTGAGTATATTTTGACAGTTCTTATCCTTAATTTTTTTCTTTCGCTTTTGCTTTGGAACGAGGTAGACTGTGTAACGGGCGCTTGTAGGGCGAGCGTTATGTGCAGTAGTTTGATAGGAGTGTTGGTGACTCGCGATTTTCAGTTACCCTTGATAGTGGGGTGACTTTATATATTCTAAGTAGTGCTTTAGAATTTGGGAGGGGTTGTAGCCATTCTAAGGTTCGTTTTACATGATTAAAGCTTAGGATTGTGCCCCTATGATGTATGTATAGCATTAGCGTCGAGAATTTTCGATAAAATCGTCATTTCGAGCATTTTTAGAGTTTTTTTCTCAAGCCTCCAAATGTAGCTACGGGATTGGCTTGGTGCTATAATGCTTTGCATACGTCTTTATGCATTCATGGTGACATGGATCATGAATAGTTTGAACCAGACTCGTTTAGTGCGAGGTACGTTCGAGTAGTGACCTGCTACTTCTCTTGTAAATGTCGTATTATGCGACATCGCCATGGTCAAGGTAGTAACATGTGGAAGTGTGCCTTGACCAAAAGTTAGGTGCCTTTCTTTACCCATAATCATATTTAGAAATCTTTTTGACTCACTTGCAACATCGGGATAAACGCATACTTAGATTAAACCAACGACTCTTTATTATGTTCGAAGAAGTCTTTGAAAATTATTTGAAATTATTTAAAATCCGAATCCTACCGTGTACAGTCCGAGGTGTCCTAAGTAAGTTGACTTATAGAAGGGTTCGTACAAGATTACATGAATGAATCAAAATACTGTTACGACTTTTAGAATGCTGTCTAAAGATTTGCTGGAAGCCAGGGTGCAGGCGTCAAGATATACTTGTGCCCGTTTTGCATATGCTTTAGGCTTTTAAGGCCATCTTTTCCAAAATTGCGGGAATATAAACCGTTTTCAAATTGACTTAGATCTACTTGGTGTACGTCTGCACAAAAGGTCAAGGTATATTTAGTTCTTTCCCTAGCTCTTTCATTTCAATTTTCAGCCCCCGGTTGCTGTTATGTCTTCCCATTAATGATGTTTCAGATTTCGATTTTAGATGCCCGTGTCATATGTCTGAGTAGAGTGAGCCTTGGTTAAGTGCCAAGTCCTATTGACAATGTCTGTTTTTTTTTCAAAGGGATTAGCAAGCATTCGAATTACCATGAATGGGTGCCCTGAGCTCGAAGGAACGATGGGGTGACGCCGTAGAACAATCCTCTTTATTGCAAGCTTACTGCCTTTACTACTTGTTGGCTATTATGACTGTGTCTAGTGGTGAAAGAAGGTCTTTAAGCGAACGACTATGTCTAGTGGTGAAAGAAAGTTTTTAAGTGAGTTAGTTCGCTTTAGGGAGGGTCAAGTCGAGTACTTTAGAGGTCATGGACGCTTGCGCTAGCCCCCATTCAATTGAGGCAAAGCGATCTTTTTGAGTCTTGGCTAAGTGCCTAGGAGTGTGAGTGCTCCTTCTGGCAAGGGTACGTGCCCTTATTATTTTTCGACGTGTGCTTATTTTGGCATCTTGATGGCTTGGATTCTTGCTTTAACTTAAATTTTTCTTTCGACTTGGGTTGCAAGTTATTAAATTTCAATAAGGGACTTCTATTCTTTATTCTTGTTTTTCTATAGGCTTTAATATTTTTGCAAATTGGTTGGACAGAATCATGGATTGCCTACGTATCCGCCTTAAATAGATTTAATTTGGAATCAGGTCTTGCGTAGTTCTTAGCCTAGAAAATGGTTTCTTAGGATGCCGATTTTAAACAAGTACGTTCTGAGGTGGAAACATATTATTTGAAACGGTAGAATAAGTGAAGTTTATTATTATTTTAATCTGCTGCCTTTCCGTGAGCCAAAAATTTGTTTTATATATATTTTTTTTTGAGTACATGTATTTTTTGGTGGTACGTATGTCTGAATACGTGTTGTACCCCTCCAAGTGTTCGTTATTTTTCCGTGTATGTGTGGATAAAATGACGAGCACTTCTGGACAAATTTTAGCAAGCAGAGAGATTCGGCGCCCAGGCAAGGGCGCTAAAGATTTCGGCGCCCAGCCCTGGGCGCTGAAAATGACTTCTGGGCGGATCTTTTTTGGTGCGCTAAATGCTTCTTTTTCTTTTTAGACTAACTTTAGAGGCGCTTTGCAAAGTTTCTTTTTTATTATTATTATTTTTTTATGTTAAGCGTAGAATGTACTTTTCATTTGTCTTTTTATTTTTATTTGTGACTCAAGACGGTTTTAAAGATGGGTTGAATGAGATAGGGTAATTTGTATAGGTATTGGTCAAGCATAAGGATTACATCTGCTAGGATTCACATTTTACGGCCTCAGGCTAGTGTCACGAGTTTACATCAATCAAGGCCAATGAGTAGCATAGGGACGGCTCAAGGGTATATCAACAGGACGTATCCAAACCAGTTATATGGTCATTATGCTAATGGTGGTGTAAGAGCAGGTTTAGACTTTGGAAATGATGGGCATGACGCAGGTGTCAATGGTCGTGCATGGTTTGCGGTTGATAACAAGTTCAAAAACAAGAGTTGAGGTAATGGTTTCTTGGGTTATGGCAATGAGAACATGGATGGGTTAAATGAGCTGCACAGGGACCCCAGAGCGAAGGTGTCTAAGAGCATAAGGATTGGAAAGGGTAGACATCGTAGAATTTTATGATTTGGATTGGTTGACTCAATTCTTTTCCTTCGTTTACTTGGCTAGATTTCGCACTTTGGGAGGTACGGGCTAAGTATTTCATGGCTCTTTTCGCTCTCCCTTTTCTCTTTCTCTTTTTTTCTTTTTGCTTGGGATTTCTCCCCAACATAAATCCTTCAATCAATTTTTTGTTTGGGCTAAAAGGTAGATGGTTGTGGTCTTTGAGTCACGAGGCGAGACTGAGTGAGCCTCGTTTGGTAGGCCTATAGTGGACCTTTAACTTTAGTAGGCCTAGGGTGGACCTTTAGCTTAAGTGGGCCTAGGGTGGACCTTTTAAATTGTCTTACTTTGCAAGCGTATTTAGTCGTTTCTTAAAATGTGCAAATAGCGTTGATTCAAAATGTTGTTTTTACCTTATTGAAATTTAACGAAAGAATTACATCGAAAATAATTTTTTGCTTCTTTTTCAGATTCCAGTTTCTCGGATTTTAACTGGAAGTTGTGATTTAGACTCAAACTTTCATTAATCTTTCTGATTATAACCCGTGTATGAATAAGGAGGTGGCCTAGACTCAAAATAATGACGTGGCGTAAGGCTATAATACTTGACCAAGCGACTCTCAGACTTAGGCTAATTGGACCATAACTTTCGTTGGTTGACACTTTAGATTTTAACCCTTGGGTGTTCATTTGTCATGCGCCATTTTGCTTAATGTTGGCAAGGTAGTTAATTGGGGAGATCGAATTTCCATTTTTACAAGGCTAGAATCATTAGTGCGGCTTCTCTCTTAGTGTGTATTGCTTTACTGAAGGAAATAATGCCCTTGTTCCAAGTATGCATTCAATGTTAAGTCTAATAAATGCGGTTCAGTATTAATTAACAAGTTAATAATTTAGTGAGATCAAGTGAGCTGAATGCCTAGCTAGAGGCCGCTTCAGTTCAAGTGGAATTAATGATATTAATCCACAGCTTACTCTTGACTGAACCCGTAGGGTCACACAAATAGTACGTAAACGGATCAAGTATTTAATGGCATTAAATACTCCATCTATGGATATTCGGAATCGACGGATCTTAGTTTCAGTGGGAGCTGAGATCGTCACAGGCAAGAAATGAATACTCCGGAAACGATGATATTGCCGGAAACGGAAATATGGATCGTATCGGAAATATAAATATTATCCAAGTCGTAGATTTTGCCGGAAACGGAAACATGGTACGTATCGGAAAATATTATCGGAAATGGAAATATTGCCGGAATCGGAAATATTGCCGGAAACGGAAATATTGTCAGAATCGAAAATATTATCGGAATCGGAAAATAATTCCGGAAACGGAAATATTAAATATTTGTTCGAAACGGAAATTGATTCCGGAATCGGAAATATTGAATATTGTTCGTATCGGAAATGAATTCCGGAATCGCGAAATTAATCGAAAGCGTATCGTACGAATTAGCATCGAACGAGGCCTGCCAGACGAAGGCCCAGCACGAAGCCGGGCCATCGCCCAGCAAGCCAGCGCGCCACAAACGCACCAGCCAAGGCTGCGCCAGGCCCAGCGCGCGCCAAGGCTGCGGCAGCGTGTGGGCTTGCGGCAGTGGGCTGCGAGCTCGCGGGCTGCGCGCGCGCGCGCATGGCGCCCCTCGTGGGCTGCTGTGCGTGCGTGTGTGTTTGTGTGCTACTCGAATCCTAAAGCTACCGGGATTTGTCATATGATTAAATCTAATCCTAAAAGATTTAGTTTATTTAATTAGAGTCCTAGTAGGAGTATAATTAAATAAATTAGTATCCTAATAGGATTCCAAATCCTTTTCCATAACTCTATAAATAGGTGCCTAGGGTCACATATTTACATCGAGCATTCAAGTATTCAAAGTGAATTTTTGAGAGCAAAATTCAATTACACAATTGCCTATAAAGTGCCGAAAATAATAGTACCTTAAGGGCGATTCTAGTTGGTCAATCTTAAGGCGGATCCGGACGTGCTGTTGACTATCTACGGAGGGACGACACTTGGAGTCCTAAAGACTTGTTCTTGTTCGGTTCGGGCGCAGCTAGGGAGGGCACGCAACAAAGAGTATGCATCTAAACTATGCTAAATGATTATGTGTAAATAATATGTTTTCCTGGCTTTATGGTTTTTCCGCATGATTTATGAATTGTCATATGTATCATAACCTAACAGTGGTATCACGAGCCTCTTATTATTTTCATTATCTAAATTGCATGAACATGGTTAAATATTACAAATTTGCAAGAATTAAAAGGGGTGATTAATTTTCGTAATTGTTAATTAATTGCAAATTGCGTTTATTTAATTATACGTACGCAGTTTTTCGGCAGTTTCTTCGTTACTCATCCAAATCGAGTGATTTTTGTGTCAATTCCGCATGTAAAAGGCATTCTAAAATTTTGACAAAAATAGTGTTTTTCTGCCGAACCCAGAATTCTCAAATTCGAAGCCTAACTATGACTTTTCGGAGGTTTTAGTTTTTCGAATGCAAAATTTCGTAAATTTAAGATGTTAAATTAAATATTTGCGATTCTTGTTGATAAATCTTGAATTTTTGATTGACCTACTGTATATGTTTAACAAGTTTGAATGCCTAGCCTTGTTAATTATGCAATCTAATTTGTAATTATGATTAATTTGTTGAAAATTAGAATAATTTAGAATTAATTTGATTTTCATAATTAATTATAATTTAATTAGATACCTATGATTAAAAACCACCATAAAAATTGTAAATTTATGTTAAATTTTAAATTTTTATGACCTAGACTTGAATCCATGTTAATCGGAAATCGATTGAATAATAAATTTTCGATTTTTCGCCCTAAAATTATGAAATTAATATTATTTATTAATTTGTCATTAATTTTAAATATAAATTTTTTAAATTTTATGCGATTCGCTCATATAACTTGCACGCACAAACCAATGGACGCTACGTGTTACCCTTAAGGGGTGTTGTATAGTGCGGGCATGTGACGACGAGCAAGGGAGCTCGTCGCCCATGCGGCACGAATGCAATGAGCAAGGCAATGGTGCACGAGCACAAGGCAGCAGCCCTGCCTTGTGTCGTGGGCTGTGTGCAATGGGCGAATGGGCGAGGGCGAGAGCGAGGCACGAGCAGTCGCGTGTGGGAAGCAAGCGAGCTGCGCCACAGCGCGCACTGCCTCGCGCAAGCGTGCGGAGCCTCGCGCGCAGCGAGCGCAAGCTCGCGTGCCACGAGTGCTA
Organism: Spinacia oleracea; assembly: GCF_020520425.1. NCBI lineage: Eukaryota > Viridiplantae > Streptophyta > Magnoliopsida > Caryophyllales > Amaranthaceae > Spinacia > Spinacia oleracea. Next base: position 14,343,818 of record NC_079489.1, on the reverse strand, counting down.
CGCCCAGCGTCGATGCCTCGCGCAGCGAGCGATGGCTCGCAGGATCGAGCGCTGGCAAGCGCGCGCAGCAAGCGCTGGCGAGCGCGCGCAGCGAGCAATGGCCCGCACAAAGCGAGCGCTGGCAAGCGCGAGCAGCGAGCGCTGGCTCGCATAAAGCGAGCGCTGGCGAGCGCGCACAGCGAGCGATGGCTCGCGTGCATCGATTGCTGGCGCGCGCAGCGAGCACCAGCTCGCGTGATGTCTTGCGAAGGAGAGCAGCAGCAGCGATGCGACGCAGCGCATGGGCTGCGCGCACATGGCCAGCGATGGCTGTGTGCGTGTGGCCCATGGGCGTACGTTGCGCAGGGTTGTTGCGTTGCGATTAGATCGTTTTGAAATTTTAATTTGAAATTTTCAGTTTACGTAATTTTAATTAATTTTAAAATTAATAATTTAAATTATTTTCTTGGATTTTAATTTTGAATATCGTAATTATAATAAATTTTATTTATTCTAATTATTTTACTAAAATTAAAATCATGAATTAATTTAAATACGACTGAAATTAAATTAAACTTTTTGGATTCAATTATAAATTTATATGAGCTTTAAATTTTAATTAAATTTGTATGTTTCCGGTTAAACTAGAAATACATTTTTATGTTTAAAATTAGTAAAGCATATGAATTTATTGGTTTAAGTGGGAGCCCCTTTTAGTCATAAACTCTTGATTAGGTCTACAAATCCTTAAGGTTAAAACAACTTGATTAGAATTAATAAGGACTGAATAATTGGTAGATTATTGGTGCCCTTGATTAATTGCTGCAAATGTTTACGTGATGCATAATGTGTTTTACTAACCAGCTATGTGGGCCATTCATGATAATGAATGGGTGAATGGTATATATTGTATATGTACTGTTTTGCAGGTTATGAAGTGACTAGTATGGCCCAAATAGGATAGAAAATATGGTCTGCGTACCATTAATTTGAATGTAACTGGTCTAAAGTACCAAAGTTGTTTTTCAATTCAAATATGGTCTGCGTACTATCAAATAGTTGTAATTAGTTTTAATTATAGCTTATCCTATTTGAAGAAAATGGTGCCTCCCACGGAGATTTTCAAGACGGACTTTGAAGTTAAAGCTTCAAGATGAAGTCGGGCCATACTAGATCACATTTATCTTATGCATGTTTTAAGTTATTTATTGCTTTTAAATATGTCTTAAAATGCATGAGATCAAAAGCTTGATTATGTTGCATGATTAAGGATTTTAGTTCACTTAAAATCTAACCAACATAGTAAGAGCCTTAAGTTCCAAACTTAAAAATTGAGTTAAAAGGTGCCATGCCAAAATATACACTTGCTTGGATATCCTTTACATCAATCTAGTAATAGTTTTCGCTCAGCGAGGTGTTACTTATTGGTCCTAAAGGGGCAAGGTACACAAATAATTGTGAGTACATGTTAGTTTTGGTGAAACTCAACGATATAAGTAAGGAGTCCTTTTATGTCGTGGCAAAATCGATAGGTTTACCTAATAAGTTCTTAGACGTACCTATCAACCAAGAATAGTTTCTAGACTATTAGCAAAAGGCTTTTGCTTACCTAAGATGTTTTAGGATTAAGTCGACAAACTGTGCTTAGTTCTTCAATGATTTTAGGATCTTGGAATCATTTTATTCACACCTGCCGGAACACATAACTTTAATAAAATGCTTAATAAACATTGAATTATGCATGTATGCTAGAATTTAAGTTTATTAAGAGAAACTGTGAATGGTTATTTATTTGTTTATTCTTTTCAATTGTAGTTTTAAATATGGCAAACAACAATTCATTCAACATTCGATCAATTCTCGAAAAGGAGAAGTTGAACGGGAAGAACTTCCTTGACTGGCAAAGGAACTTGCAAATAGTTCTTATGCAGGAAGAAAAGGAGTATGTCCTAGAAGAGGCGATGCCCGAAGCCGCAGGCAACGGGGTCACTCAGGCAGCCCTCAATCGTTGGATTGATGCCAACAAGGATGTGAAATGTCTAATGCTCGCCACCATGAGTGCGGATCTACAGAAAACGTTCATCAACTCAGATGCTTTCACAATCATCAGTGAGTTGAAGAACATGTTCCAAGATCTGGCTCGAGTCGAAAGATTCGAGACTCATAGGCAAATTCTTGAGACCAAGCTTAAGAAAGGCGAGCCCGTAAGTTCACATGTTCTCAAAATGATTGGACTCATTGAGAATATGAGTCGGCTGGATCAGCAATTTTCTCAGGAAATGGCTATAGACACCATCCTCCATTCTCTTCATAGCGGGTATGATCAGTTCAAACTGAACTACAGTATGAATAGTCTGGACAAAACGCTCACTGAGCTTCACGGTATGCTGAAGACCGCTGAAAAGACGCTCAAAAGTGATAAGCAGGATGTGCTTATGGTGCGTGGGGGCAAGTTCAAGAAATCTGGAAAGAAGAGGAATGCTAAGAAAGGTGGCAACAAGGCCAGCCCAACTAAGCAAACTGGCGCCAAATCTGTAAAGAGGAAGGTCAGTCAACCCACTTCTGAATCCGAATGCTTCTACTGCAAGAAGAAGGGGCATTGGAGGAGAGATTGCTTGAAGCTAAAGGAAGATCAGAAGAACGGAACAGTCGTTCCATCTTCAGGTATTTTCGTTATAGACTGTATACTTGCTAATTCAACTTCTTGGGTATTAGATACAGGTTGTGGCTCACACTTATGTTCCAATCCACAGGGACTAAGAAGAAGTAGAAAGTTAAGCAAGGGTGAAGTCGACCTACGAGTGGGAAATGGAGCACGGATTGCTGCATTAGCTGTAGGAACTTACTATTTGCTGTGCCCTCCGGGCTAGTTTTGGAACTGGAAGAGTGTTTCCATGTTCCAAGTCTTACTAAAAACATCATTTCAGTTTCTTGCTTAGATGCTAAGGGATTTTCCTTTTTAATAAAAGACAATAGTTGTTCGTTTTATTTTAAAGAGATGTTTTATGGATCTGCTAGATTAGTCAATGGACTTTATTTATTAGATCACGACAAACAAGTATATAACATAAATACCAAAAAGGCCAAAAAGGATGATTCAGATCTCACCTATCTATGGCATTGTCGATTAGGCCATATAAAGTTGAAACGCTTAGAAAGACTTCAAAAGGAAGGAATTCTAGAACCATTTGACTTAGAGGATTATGGTAAATGCGAATCATGTTTACTTGGCAAAATGACAAAGCAACCTTTCTCTAAAGTTGGAGAAAGAGCAAATGAACTATTGGGTTTAATCCATACAGATGTATGTGGACCAATGAGTACAAATGCTAGAGGTGGTTTCAGCTACTTTATCACTTTCACTGATGACTTCAGTAGATATGGTTATGTGTACCTAATGAAGCATAAGTCTGAATCCTTTGACAAATTCAAGGAATTTCAGAGTGAAGTAGATAATCAATTAGGCAAGAAGATTAAGGCACTGCGGTCTGATAGAGGCGGTGAATATCTGAGCTATGAATTTGATGACCATCTGAAAAAATGTGGAATTCTATCAGAATTGACTCCTCCTGGAACACCACAATGGAACGGTGTGTCGGAACGGAGGAACAGAACCTTGCTAGACATGGTCAGGTCAATGATGGGTCAGGCCAAACTTCCATTAGAATTTTGGGGACATGCACTAAATACAGCTGCACTCACTATAAATAGAGCTCCGTCTAAAGCTGTCGAAAAGACTCCATACGAATTATGGTTTGGAAAGCCTCCAAATGTGTCTTTTCTTAAGATTTGGGGATGTGAAGTATACGTCAAACGATTAATTTCAGACAAACTTCATCCAAAATCTGACAAATGTATCCTTGTGGGCTATCCAAAGGAAACAAAGGGGTATTACTTCTACAATACATCTGAGAACAAGGTGTTTGTTGCTCGAGATGGTGTCTTTTTGGAGAAAGATCACATTTCCAAAATGACAAGTGGGAGAAAAGTAGACCTCGAAGAAATTCGAGTCGAACAACAAACTCTAGAGAATGCTCAAGAAGACATTCAGGATGAAACTCAAAGATCTTTAGAAGAATCTGGTGAGAATCATGGTCAATCTAGAAATGTTACCCCGCGTAGATCTCAAAGATATAGATCTCAACCGGAAAGGTACTTAGGTATTTTGACGAACGAGAGCTATGACGTTCTATTACTTGAAAGTGATGAACCTGCGACTTACAAACAAGCTATGACGAGCCCTAGCTCCAAGCAATGGCAAGAAGCCATGCAATCTGAATTAGACTCCATGTCTGAAAACCAAGTATGGGATTTGGTCGATTTGCCAGATGGCTACCAAGCCATTGGAAGCAAATGGGTTTTCAAACTGAAAAAGGACAAAGATGGGAAACTTGAAGTTTTCAAAGCTAGATTGGTTGCAAAAGGTTACAGGCAAGTCCACGGTGTGGATTACGATGAAACCTTTTCACCAGTTGCAATGCTAAAGTCTATTCGGATAATGTTAGCAATCGCTGCATATTACGATTACGAAATATGGCAGATGGATGTCAAAACTGCTTTCTTAAACGGCGTTTTAACATAAACTGTGTTTATGACACAGCCTGAAGGTTTTGAGGATCCAAAGAATGCTAAAAAGGTATGCAAGCTAAAGAAGTCAATCTACGGATTGAAGCAGGCATCCAGGAGCTGGAATATACGTTTTGATGAAGCAGTCAGTGACTTTGGTTTCATCAAGAACGCAGACGAATCTTGTGTATACAAGAAGGTCAGTGGGAGCAAAATTGCTTTCCTAGTATTATATGTCGACGACATATTACTTATCGGAAATGACATTCCTATGTTGAACTCTGTCAAGATTTGGCTTGGGAAATGTTTTTTGATGAAAGATCTAGGAGAAGCACAGTACATATTGGGCATCAAGATTTACAGAGATAGATCTAAAAGGATGATTGGACTTAGTCAAAGCACTTATATCAATAAGGTGCTTGATAGGTTCAAGATGGCGGACTCCAAGCGAGGCTACCTACCCATGTCTCATGGAATGACTCTAAGCAAGAATCAGTGCCCAAAAACACTTGATGAGCGTAGACGAATGAATGGGATTCCATATGCATCATTGATTGGTTCAATAATGTATGCTATGATATGTACACGCCCGGATATTGCGTACGCACTCAGTGCTACGAGCAGATACCAGTCAGACCCAGGAGAGGCGCATTGGACTGCTGCCAAGAATATTCTGAAGTACCTGAAAAGGCACAAAGATGACTTCCTGGTCTATGGTGGAGATGATGAATTAATTGTTAAAGGCTATACGGACGCAAGTTTCCAAACCGACAAAGATGATTTCAGATCACAGTCTGGGTTTGTCTTCTGCCTCAACGGAGGAGCAGTAAGCTGGAAAAGGGCTAAGCAAAGCACCATTGCGGATTCTACAACTGAAGCGGAGTACATTGCTGCACATGAAGCAGCAAAGGAAGCTATATGGCTAAGGAAGTTCATAGGTGAACTTGGTGTAGTCCCCTCCATTAAAGGACCAATAGCCCTGTATTGTGATAATAACGGAGCTATTGCACAGGCAAAGGAGCCTAGACACCACCAGAGAGTCAAGCATGTACTTCGTAGATTTCACCTTCTACGAGAGTTCGTTGAAAGAAAAGAAGTCGAGATAAACAAGATTGGAACTGATGACAACATATCAGATCCATTGACTAAACCTCTGCCGCAGGCGAAGCACAACTCGCACACTGCAGCTATGGGAATCAAGCATATTGGAGAATGGCTTTGATGACCCTGTTTAATGTTTTAAAGTTTTAGAGTTTAAATCTTTGTAAAACATTATTGGTTAATCATTCACAATAAATGAAAAGAATTCATTTTTCCATTTAATTTGTGGTTTATTAAATGATGAGTCCCTTCAATTTGACGACATATTCAAGATAGACTGTCAGGACCAGTCCTGTGACTAAGAAATGTCTATCAAGTGAACTTGAATGTCAAAGGTTGAAAATGGTCCCTAGTCGGAGTTTTCTATAAAATTAGACGCATAGAAAACGTTAGACGACTAGAATGCAAGATGACTAGTAGTTCTGTTTCTTGAACTATGTGGACATGGCAATGTCATAATCATTTGCATAGATACTTACTTTGGGAAGACTAGTATCGGACAAGACCTATGAAACTTTACTATAAGAGATGAAAATCTGTCATAAGTAAATTTCATTAAAATTATTAGACACTAAATCCTCAATACCTGAGTGATTTGAGATTACTTGTTTGAGAACTGGTTGCTTTGACGTTGACCAACCGTCGCACCGTAAAAGGAGGCTATAAAGGCAACGCTCAGGTAATCACCTATCAAACGAAGTCTAATCTCAAGATCGCAAGATTGGGATTGTCCTCCCATAAATCGGGATGAGATGCTTAAAATTGTACAAGGCCACTCGGAGAGCTAGAAACTGTGAAATGCATGGCCGTGCTCGGATGAATCATAGGCTATGATTATCTGTTTATTTGATCAGTTGAACTCTGAAACCGAGAAACACCTCTGGACATAATAAGGATGACAACTCTTATCTTATGTTCAAGAGCAAGCATCGAGCGACAAAGGAATTAGGAAATGCACACTTGTCCCTAAGGACAAGTGGGAGACTGAAAGAAATAATGCCCTTGGTCCAAGTATGCATTCAATGTTAAGTCTAATAAATGCGGTTCAGTATTAATTAACAAGTTAATAATTCAGTGAGATCAAGTGAGCTGAATGCCTAGCTAGAGGCCGCTTCAGTTCAAGTGGAATTAATGATATTAATCCACAGCTTACTCTTGACTGAACCCGTAGGGTCACACAAATAGTACGTAAACGGATCAAGTATTTAATGGCATTAAATACTCCATCTATGGATATTCGGAATCGACGGATCTTAGTTTCAGTGGGAGCTGAGATCGTCACAGGCAAGAAATGAATACTCCGGAAACGATGATATTGCCGGAAACGGAAATATGGATCGTATCGGAAATATAAATATTATCCAAGTCGTAGATTTTGCCGGAAACGGAAACATGGTACGTATCGGAAAATATTATCGGAAATGGAAATATTGCCGGAATCGGAAATATTGCCGGAAACGGAAATATTGTCAGAATCGAAAATATTATCGGAATCGGAAAATAATTCCGGAAACGGAAATATTAAATATTTGTTCGAAACGGAAATTGATTCCGGAATCGGAAATATTGAATATTGTTCGTATCGGAAATGAATTCCGGAATCGCGAAATTAATCGGAAGCGTATCGTACGAATTAGCATCGGACGAGGCCTGCCAGACGAAGGCCCAGCACGAAGCCGGGCCATCGCCCAGCAAGCCAGCGCGCCACAAACGCACCAGCCAAGGCTGCGCCAGGCCCACCGCAAGGCAGGCCCAGCGCGCGCCAAGGTTGCGGCAGCGTGTGGGCTTGCGGCAGTGGGCTGCGAGCTCGCGGGCTGCGCGCGCGCGCGCATGGCGCCCCTCGTGGGCTGCTGTGCGTGCGTGTGTGTTTGTGTGCTACTCGAATCCTAAAGCTATCGGGATTTGTCATATGATTAAATCTAATCCTAAAAGATTTAGTTTATTTAATTAGAGTCCTAGTAGGATTATAATTAAATAAATTAGTATCCTAATAGGATTCCAAATCCTTTTCCATAACTCTATAAATAGGTGCCTAGGGTCACATATTTACATCGAGCATTCAAGTATTCAAAGTGAGTTTTTGAGAGCAAAATTCAATTACACAATTGCCTATAAAGTGCCGAAAATAATAGTACCTTAAGGGCGATTCTAGTTGGTCAATCTTAAGGCGGATCCGGACGTGCTGTGGACTATCTACGGAGGGACGACACCTGGAGTCCTAAAGACTTGTTCTTGTTCGGTTCGGGCGCAGCTAGGGAGGGCACGCAACAAAGAGTATGCATCTAAACTATGCTAAATGATTATGTGTAAATAATATGTTTTCCTGGCTTTATGGTTTTTCCGCATGATTTATGAATTGTCATATGTATCATAACCTAACATTTACCCTAATGGTAGCCTTATTTTATGCCGATTTGGGTATTTTCATGGTTGGTCATGTTGCATTCATGGAAAATCTTTTAGTCCGTACTTAGGAGTATTTCAAGGAGCGAGTGGCTCGAGAGGACTATGATGGTCGTGACCCAATGTGATCATAAGCCTTGAGGCCATTAATTTTTCTTGCCAATGGTATTGACACCTTAGGTTCACTTTGGGGGTTGTGCGACTATAGGGGAATGATTTTTCAGAATGTGACTGTTTCCATTATGCAAATACTATAATATATTATTTTTATTGGTGAGAGAGTATTGAGGCCGTAGACTCTTAGCAAGGGATGACAATTACATATGGGTGCTTATTGATTTAAATGTTAGGAAGGGAGACTCAATATATTTTAACCTTTTTATTTGCAGAACGACACCAAGCATTAGGACCAATTCTATGGATAAGACAACTAAGACTTAGGATTTAGATTGTACTTTGGCATAGCCTAGTCTAGACTCGGATTTATTTTTTTATTCGAACATTATTTTTCTTTAAGACTCTATTTGAACATTATTTTTTTGAATACTTTGCCCATCTGACATCCAAGGTTATTTCGATTAGCGTGCTCGGTTTTGGAGTCGAACATTGTCGTCATAGGAGGCCTAACAACGACACAAAGAGTTATTTTATTTTATTTTTACAAGTCTCTTTTAGAATCGAGTGCCTTTTCATACGCCCTTGCAGCAATTTTTACGAAAGGTTTTTTTTGCTACGTGTACTTTTTTTACGCGGGTACCGAGACTGCTGCGCTTGACCAAAAGGCCAGGCAGCAACTTCAGCGCCCAGCGGTGGGCGTGAGAAATTTTAACGCCCAGCCAGGGGCGTTGAAAATGCGTCTCTGGCTGGTTCTCGTTTTCAGTTTTCGTCTACTTTTGTTTTTGCGACTTTAATTTTGCGTGCTTGCCTTATAACGTCCTTTACGCGTTGTGTAGCGTTTGTGGGATTCGTTACGGCCATCCCGAGCGTCGCTTATTTTTGTGGCGATCGTTCGGGCTTGCGGAACACGTATTTTGGTATAACTCTTTGGCCAATTGGTTCATGAATGTTTGGGTAATTTTTAAGGTCGTTGGTTTTCTAGCATTATTTGTCTAGTATTATTCGTACGCACAATCATAACATAGTCGCATAGTTCGCTACACATAACTACATTACAAACATGGATTTGAAAATTAAATATGTCACGTAGTTTATGATAGGCTTCTATGGGTAGTTATTTGCGCCTGGTTTGGTACCGCTTCTATCGTAGATCCAACACATGCCCCGGTCGAGGTAGTGTCTTCAACAGACGAATTTCGCCCAAGAGGCCAACCCGCAAGTGCAAGCCAAGGGGGCATGCAGGCGAGAGGGACCTAGTGGGCGAGCGATTGGGTTTGGGACGGGTGTACTACTAGCAAAAGTGCCGAGTGGACAACATTCGAAGCGTATGCACCCCCCGATTGGCGATGGGTATCCTTAGTCCAAACTCCCAGAGGGAGCCAAGATTCATTATGCGGTTCTGCCCGTTCACATTAATATGCTGATTTTCAGGTCGTCCCAACTTGATGGGGAAATAAACGCGGGGTAGGATCGTTTCACCCTTCGGCTATTTTGATTACCTACAAGCACGAGTATTTCCTTCACTATCCCCAGTGGAGTCGCCACTGTGAGGGGGTCGAAAAAGCACGAGGCTAATACGTGACCTCGTCCCTCGTGGGTGTGACGCTTCTTTTTGTCAAATCAAGTGTAATTGGATTTCCTGTGAGTTTACACCCAATTGACTAGTAATATAGGAGTCGCCATTCAGTTTTTAACGACAATGAGAAAAACTCACAAAACCCGGTTATCGTGACATAAAGGGAGTGCAATTATGTTTGACCACGACGGTCGTAGGTTCCCTTGTGATCCCTGATGGTGGGGATCGCTCAACGTACACCCGCAGGGTAGAGATTGAGGGTTCGGGGGACTGTAACTACCGAGAGGAGTACTCGCTCTTCGATAACTCCAGAGGCAGGATATCCTTACTAGCTCAGCATAAATAATTGAAGGGACATGCGTTAACTATTAAACTAATCTGAGTTGATTTTAACAATATGCAACATATAGTACTAGATCGAGCGCGATTATTTGATTTAGATTGTTTTAAGGGACCTAGCATGATAATCCAATTTCCCAAAAATATCATATTTATTAGGCGTGATCGAACAATCAGATTAGTTAGTTTAACAGTTCATAAAAGGGCGAGGAAAGCAATTAAACCATGGAAAAGGGACACATTACGACGCACCCTTGAGAGGTGCGTCGTGGTTCTCAGAAAACTAACCGCTTTGACTTTGCTATTTCTCCTTTTATTTAACGAATCTCAAATTATGGGACGGGATACGTTCTGTTCGATTTTATGGATCGATTGCGACAGAACGCGTGATCAATTTTGCAGCGTGAGGCTTAGGCTTAGGGGTTTAGAGTCAATACTCAGAATATGAATTGTGTGTTGTGATTTCATGTCGAACTTGGGCTATATTTATAGAAAAGAGTTTGTGGAAAGATAGAATTGCAGAGCTCTAATCCACAAAGAATTAGGAAAAAACACGTACCAAGTATTTTCAGCGCCCAGTGCTGGGCGTCAAAGATTTCGGCGCCTAGCTCTGGGCGTTGAAAATAGGATCCAGGCAATTTTAGCGCCCAGGGCTGGGCGTTGAAATTGCTGTTTGGGCCGTTTCTTTGTCAGATTCGGATTCCTAGAATCCGGAGTGTTTGAAATTTAATCGAGTCTTTCATTGCGTATCAATTTTTTGACGGAATGCGTCTGGGCCCGTTACGAACTCTAGGCTCGTTAGGATTTTAATTAATACGTAACTCTTATTTCCGAATCATATTAGGAATAGGATTCTCGCAGTTTTCTATCTCATTTAGGATTTATGTTGGAGTGCAACACCTAATTCTGACAGGTTTCTATCTTTTATGACTTGCCACTTTTAGAAGCTACCCTTTACGGCAGTTACTATTTTTAGCAGGTTTCCATAAATAGCAGGTTTCTATAAATAGCAGGTTTCGGGTGAAACGAGAAGGGTGATTGAGATTCGTTATTTTATAGGAGATGCGTTGTCAAGTGGAGATTTATGTTTTCATCATTGAACCTTCCCTTTCGGGAATGGGGACAAAAGTAGGTGTCTACAGGGCCCAAAAAGATCTTTATAGAAATCAGGCAGTTCAGTCATCATATGAAGTTGAGTACTGCACTTCTGAACAACATGGTACCTTAATGGCCTTCTCACCCGACCTCTCTTTAGCATAAGCATGGAAGAACTTTGTCTTAGCATCCCCCAACGTGATCCAATTAACTCTGGATTTTTGTTTCCATACTTGCATTTCTCATGCTCGGCAAGAAGAGATTTCTCAGACACTAATAAAGTGTTACTTTGAGGATGCTGATTAATTTTAGTCTGCAAAGTCTGGAGTTGCTCTCTAATATTACAGACTTTCTGAGATGTGTTACGGAATTGATATTCTTCAACGATTTCTTCAACCAATGAAAAAGCTGGTTAAAATTGAAAAATAATTATCAATACAATTTTTCTTAGCTAAAATGGTCTCAATTAGTACCACAGAAATGACAAAATCGAGTAACTGAACATTGTGAGGTAGGAAATACAAATTTATACGGAGTATTTTTTTTATAATTTAAAATTAATTCAATTATACCAAACTTATTGTTATCTTATTTTTGGTTGGACAATTCTAAAAGTCTCCTATTATTTTACGTAAAAATGAAGATTACTGGGTTTTTTTTTGAAAAAAAATAAAAATTAGATTAGTCTTTAATTTTGGATTGACTTTTATTTTAGATTTTTTTATTATCAATTATTAGAGTGTTTGATTTTTGATGGAGTTGTATATTTTAGGAATTAATTAATTAAAATATCTACGGGGCACACACAATTTTATTTTTTTGATTTTTTATTGGACAATTCTAAAAGTCTTCTATCTTTTTCACGTAAATACGAAGATTGTTGTTTTCAAAAAAAAAACTTTAGGGTAGTGTTTGATTTTGGATTGAATTTTATTTTAGATTTTTTTTAATTATCAGAGTGTTTGATTTTGGATGGAGTTGTATATATTAGTAATTAATTAATTAAAATATCTACGTGGCACATATATTTTTTAATTCCAAAATTTAGAAATCTTATTTTTTATTGGTCGAAGCCACTAGATTTTCTAAGTGGCGCTCTAATGGTTCAGTAAATATGTCCGCTTTAATTATATACTAACTTTTGGACCGGGGCGATGCTCTGGGTTACTACATTAATAACATTCATATTTAGTTAGATTTTTTTTCTTTTTGCAAAGATAACATGAAACATGTCATATATTAGTGGTAAAAGATTTTTTTTTAAACTCAAGGTCGGAGGTTCAATTGTTCAAACCTTATACAAAACATGTTTAATAGATTTTATGTGTATGAAGATCACATGGAACGAAAGACTCGTAAACAGAGCACCAGGTGTCACGCAAATTTTGTTAGAAACACTTTTTAATATATAGTATAGATAGATATTAAAAAATGTACGTGACACGCACATTTTTTTAATTCTAAAATAAATTAAAAATCTTATTTTTAATTGGTCGTAACCATTAGATTTCCTGCATGACACTCGAATAGCTCCGCAAATACCGCTTTAATTATATATATTAGACTATTTGTCATTTTTCATTTCCTTCTTTTATTACTATTCCCAATGTCCACACCTATATTGATAATCTCTATTTTACTCCCTCCGTCTCTTTTTATTCTTTACGTTTTCCTTTTTGGGTATTTCAAAATGTTCTTTACATTTCCTTTTATATTATCACATAATGACTTAGTATTCTATCAAAATGTGTGTCCAATTATTATTTTAACCGATTAATTAAATTCATGGGGTCATTTAATCTCTCACACTTTTTATTGGGACATTAAAATTTTCTCATCTACCAATATCAGAATTTTGATAAAAGTGAAAACATTATAAATAAACGTAATTTATCTTGTTTAAATAAAAAAAATTGAGGAATCCCGATGCAAATTAATTAATCGTTAAAACGCGTGAAAAATGCCAAATGTAAAGAACAAAAAGAGACGAAGAGAGTATAAGAGAACTCCTTGTGTCATTATGATAAATGACCTTTTGGTGTCCCCTATAAGATAGTCTATAGTACCCTTATTCAAAATTTAATTAATCAATTTTATTAAGTAAATAAATTAATAATTAATGGCAAATTTTAAGGAAAGTTTAATGCAAATTTGCAACCTTTGCTACTTTCCCAAGGGAATCAATTTGATTGGAAAAAAGAGTCAAAGCAAGGTTATTTAGTGACAACAACTATTCGGTAAAATTGCAATAATACACGTATTCACTTTTCAAGATTAGGTGAATCGAATTATAAACTAAAATATAGTATTCACTGTACAAGATTAGTAACAAACAATAAGAGTTGTAATTTTTCATTAGTTAAATTTTGTAAAAAATTTTGTTGACTATTGTTTGTGGTGATTTTTTGTAATACGTTTTTTTTTTATTACACTCTCTTATGCATCGCTTGCATATAAGACTTTGAATAATATGTTAGGAGGAAAATAGTACTATGTAGGGCGTGTTCGGCGGTAGCGTTTGAGGTAGCGGGTAGCGTTTTGACCTAGTCAAGACGCTACTTGTAAAATTTGTAAGTGTTTGGTAAAGTAGCAATTTAGGTAGCGGCTAGCGGTCACTACAAGAAAACAGTGATTTTGCGACTGAATTTTCCGACCGAAGTGAAAGTAGTCGGTAAAATTTGGTTTTTCCGACTAAATGAAAGATGGTCGTTAAATTTAATATTTACCGACTAATAATTGGTGGTCGGTGATTTACGACTACTTTACAGGTAAACTACGACTATCTAATAGTCGTGAATTAAGTCGACCAAAACAAAATTTCGAAAAAAATTTACCGACCACTTTTACCGACCAAATTCTTTTAGCGACCACTTATTGTAGTCGGTAAATTCCGACTACATTGTGAGTGGTCGTTGAAAGCAAGTTTTACGACTACTTGTAAGTAGTCGTAAAAAATTATTTGCCGACCGTTTATAAAATAGTCGGTAATTACCGACCATTTTTGCGGTGGTCGTTAAATTTCCGACCGTTTTTCCACTTTTACCGACCACTAGGGATATTTCTATTTTAAAATATAAAAAGAAACCGACTACTTGGGCTTTCATCCATTTAAGCTTAGCCCATTTAAAAGGAAAAACCCTAACTCTCCTCCCAGTCCCAACCGTTCCTCTCTCCTTCCTCTTCTCCTCCCAGCCGCTCCTCTCTCTTCCCTCTTCCTTCTCTCTCCTTTCTGATGCTTTAATCTCTCATCTAGTCATCTTCCTGTCATATTTAATCTCTTATCTTTCTACTCCTCTTCTTCTTCTCGATTTTAAGACCCGTAAAGATTTTTCGAGTGAATTCGGAGATTCAAGTTAAAAAATACTAGAGTAACTTCAGAGATTCATCGGATATCTTCATCATCATCGGATATTGGTGGGTTTTTGTTTTATTTTTTCCGTTTTTTTAATACTTTCTCCTTAAATTTGTTTGGGTTTTATTTGTTTCTGTCATAAAATTTGATTTTTAAAAAATATTTTCTCCTCAAATTTTCGTCATGAAATTTGTATTTTTTGGATTTAATTTGATTTGGATCTGATTTTGGGGGGTTTGATTTTATTTGGGGATTTATTTTATTCGAATTACGATTTGATTTAGGAGATTTGATTTGGACTTTAATTTTGATTTGATTGTGGGGATTTATTTTTTTATTTGATTCGAATTTATTTATGTTGGTGATAGTCAGGTACATAACGTTGGAGGAACAATTTGGTGTTCCTTATCATTTACTTGGCAACATAAATTCAGTGATTCATCATGAGTTAAGTGCTGCTGAATTTCGGTCTCGTGCTTCATCGAAAATTTCAGAAATTACTGGTCGTAGGTAGGTCAAACTCATCCAAGGCAATCAAGCTATTTTCATGCTCCAAAGTCTGAATTGCTGCTGCTCTTCAAGATGTTGTTGAAGCTTACATTGTTCTAGAATACTCACTTTAATTTAGATATATTCAAACTTTATTTTGGTGAATTTTCAATTTTTAGATCTAGTGTGTAATAAAAATTTTGACATTACTTATAATTTATTTGCTAATATAACTTTTGGTAGTTAATTATTCAATTTTGTATATCTATATATGCTCCACTCCACTCCACATAATTGAAGCTAGGAAATCAAACTATTCGTATGTTTTGGTTCACACCATTCGCTGGGTATTCCCAGTGGATGGATTTGATTTTTTTTTTATTTTTGTTATAAAATTACCGACTACCTCTCCGGTCGGAAAATTACGAAATACCGACCACTTTATTAGTCGTTAATTTTCCGACTAACAAAATGGTCGGTATTTACCGACTAACAAAATAGTCGGTAATTTTACGACTACTTAAGTAGTCGGTAATATTTCGACTATTTGTAGTCGTTAAAGTAGTCGTAAATTGTTAGCGACTACTTTTTAGTCGGAATTTGGCCAATTTCCGACCAGAATATTATCGACAACCCTTTTTCGACCATTTTTAGTCGGTAAAGTTTTTAGCGACCAAAAACGCTCTTTTTCCGACTACATTTTGCGGTCGGAATTTTGTTATTTTCTTGTAGTGGGTTGAGGTAGCGGTTGGGTAGCTTTTCTCAAACGTTAAAATTAGTAGCGTTTAAGGTAGCGGGTAGCGTTTGACAAATTTATAATAAAGTTTTAAATAATATTCTTGCTTTTATTTTTATTTTTATAATATCAACCGCTACTTTTACCGAACACTCATATTAGTTACCGCTACTTTGACAGCTAACCGTTACCAGCTATTATTCACCGCTACTCGCTACTTTAACCGCTACCCGCTACTCAACCGCTACCCGCTACCCGCTACCGCTAATTTTGCCGAACAGGGCCGTAGTTAAAAATAAAGGGAAGCATAGGAAATAACAGAGCTCTCTTGAATAATACATGTACCACGTACAAAGTACGATATAAGTTGAATAATACTCCGTACATGTACAACGTACAATATAAGTTGGACCTTAGACCGTTACTCCGTGTATTGTGAAGTTTGCGATGTCATTACTCTACCAGTCGAGGGCCGAGGGCCGGGCCAAAGCTCTTGATACTTCCTAGAGTAGTAGAGAGTAGAGAATTGAAGCTAAAAATGCAAAAATATAAACCGCGTAGGAAGATCATGTAAGATGTCGGGTAGATTAAAAATAAGAATTGCCAGGACATCCGGCATTATGCCCCCTAGCCATTTCTGACATATAAATCGAGTCACCGTCATATTTAGTTCATATTTAGATCCAGCTAATTTGTTTTATCCACATCCAATTTCATTTTCCACTTACCATTATTATACTCAACTTTCTTTTTGGGTCAATCATAATTATAATTATATATCTATATCCTCTCCTATGAAATCACTGCCGTCGTAATCACATGTATCATATAATTAGCTTTTATTTAAATTTCTCAATTAACTATTAAACAGGTGGGTTAGCTCAATTGTGGGTCCATTCTTCTTGATTGTGAAATCTTTTAGAAATTTCATGCACCAAAAGCAAAATCATTATGACTATTGCTATAATATACGAAGTAGGAAGTATTAAAGTAAAGTAATATGATTTTTATTTTATTTTTTCTGAACGAGCTGTAATACAAATTACGAATGGTAAATGAAATTCTAACATATGACTTATTATACACAGGTAACACAGTTATACAGATAGTCAATATTAGTCATTTAAGCTAATAATTAATAAATCATTGATACTACCTCTGTTTTTATTTAAGCGCAATAGTTTCACTTTAATAATATACTATTGATATGTTAACTTTGACTTAATTTTTATATTGATATAAATTTAAAGTTTTGTGTAATAAGTTGTAGGAAGCTCCCAACGACCTCCAAACAATGGAACATGGTAAAACTTGGAACCTTACTGCCTATCACATTAGTCAGGAAAGTTCAAGGTCTCCCCATTCCCTTGGACGATATACCGGACACCCCTATTTGGATTGTAACATCATCCGGTGAATTTTCGGTTAAATCCACTTGGTTAGCACGTGACCTACCCTAAGACCTTCAAAAATGGGGTTCCACTGGTTTTGGCGATTGGATGTCCCTCCAAAAATATTGGTTTTTCTGTGACGAATTTGCCACACAAGCCTACCTGTTAGAGATATCCTCCGCATACGAGAAATATTCTCCCTTTTGACGGGTGCCCCCTATGTGACACATTAATTGAATCTATTGATCACCTCTTCTTACAATATCCCTCCTCTAAGCAGTTTTGGGATCTAACCTTAACCACAAGATGGTTAGACTGTATCCTCCCGCTTTTGGATCTTCTTGATACAATCAAGTATCTAAGAAAATTCCCTTCCACCCTATGTAAAGTCATTTTCATTATCTGGGCTATTTGGAAGGAAAAAAGATACTTGCATTTTTAATAATGCAACCTTTAACAAATTTAGAATTTATTTCAAGGCTTATGCAGCCTTTCAGGAATTGCAACTTAGATTGCAGCTAGACTCTCAGCTACTCAAGGGTTCCCCTACCACCTCACACACCCACACTTCCACTTCTTCTCCAATAACAGTGATGGTTCAATGTTATCCTCCTCCTTCCCACTCTTTCAAACTCAATTTTGAGGGATCCTGCAAAACTTCCTCAGCAGCATCAAGAATTATAATTAGAGATAGCCTTGGTCATGAGACTCATGACATCATGGCTTGTGCTTATAATCTTGGAGTAACACAGGCTTTTATGGCAAAAGCTGAAGCACTTCACAAAGGACTTCAAAAAGCTATGCGTCTCAACATTAAAAAGATTTACATTGAAGGTGAAAATTCACTTATAGTCAACACAGTTAAGGGTATATGGTCTACCCATTCGAAACTTCAAAACATCATCGCCGACATCAAATGTCTTCTTCAATACTTCGATTTTTGGGAGATTGATCACATTTCAGAGAGGCAACCGGAGCAACGGATTAAATTTCTAATGTCGATCGTATAATTGGCGATAATATGTATGTTCAACCGTGTAATAGCGTCAGTTAAGTTCTATTATTTCTAGTGACTATTTAGGAGTCGCCCTCGAAAGAGGAATCACCCTCGAAAAAAGAGCCTCCTAATGTATTATTCTTATTACCTTTCAAAAAAAAAAGTGCAGTACCCGTACGTGCACTAGTCCACTATTAGCCTTATAATTCAATAATTAATAAGTACTCATTTTTGCGATTCACAATTATTATATGGTGTAGGAGCTAAAAACATTTTATGATTTATACTTCATATTTACCCTATATATATATAGATCGATTACGAAGTTAATACTCCGTAGATCAAAATGTTCAAGCTTAATTTTGATAAGAATTCTATTTCCTTATCAAAAAATATGTTGTATCTTGGATGTTCAAATTCTTGAAGAAGAAGGGTTATATATGTAATGACATGTTGTATTTTCCATGAAGCGTTTTAGGGTTATATACGTAATGACATGTTGTATTTTCCATGAAGCATTATATAAATACTCCGTACCTTTGATCGATGGTGATGATGACTATTAGAGCAATATATACGTACTTCGTACATTGTTGCCTTCAACAATTAACTTATATTCTTTCGTTTACTTTCCATTATAGACCGTGATTATTTAGGTGTATCTCTCATTCGGAGGGACTTTCAATGTACTATTCTTCTTACCTTTAAAAAAAATAAAAAAATATATGAATACACTAATTGGAGGAGTGTTGTTTCTACCTCTAGGTAGCCTTGTACCATGACACAATACAAAAATATACTTTTCGAGAAGACGTTTTGGAATTGAATTGTGTACTATTATTAGTGGCCACAAATTAAGTTGACTTCATGACCTAGCTAGCTTGACACTTTCTTTGTTGAATGAAGTTGTACAAATGTACGTACTTGATAATAATAATACGATGCGAGTTCGACATCTGAAGAGTAAAGAGTACGGAGTAGTGTCATTATAAATACACCATTGATGTCCTTTCCTTGGGAATACATGCATGTCAAAGTTTTTTGTATTTAATTAACGTTGTAATTAACGCGGTGTTATGTTCATCTTTTATTTATTTTTTTATTTTTTAGGATATTATTTTATCTTATTTTCATTTATTTCAGGAAAAATAAGTATAGATAAGTTCATGCAGGAAAAATAAAGGTTACTCAAACAATTTATAACTAAAATGAGTTTTGATAAATTCAGATAAAATAAGTTCATGAAAGGTAAGTGAAAATAATAAATTATACATTTATCCATTTGATTTTCTTCTACATTTATACTCCGTGTATATCTTTAAAATTACGGAAATTGATTCTTATTGGTTTTTTTTTTTTACACTTTTTAACTATAGGCAATCGTTGGTGGATAGTTTTCAACATTTTGCCACATAAGGGTAAAAAGAAAGGATCGTTAATCGGCATTAGATATATCCTAATTTACCACTTAAGGGTAAAGGAAGAGATCGCTGACTATGCTTTACCTTGTCAAGACGTGAGGGAGATTGGGAGGAGGATAAACAAACAAACACTACAAGAAATTGTACTATTAACGTCGGGAAATTCCGTCGCTAAAGGTCAATAATTGTTGATTAACGACGGATTTTCCGTCGCGAATCCGTCATAAAAGGGAGACCGTCGTTAATGGAAAATCCCGTCGTTAACCCGTCGTAAAAGACATTTGCGACGATTGTTCCCGTCTTTATTGGGTTGTTATACCCGTCGCAAAAGCCATTTTGCGACGGGATTCCGTCGGTTATTAGGTTATCACGAAAGATACAAACTTTTGTAGGGAAAATAATGTGTAATTTCGGAAGAGTAAGTAGTAGGTGGGTTTATTCTCTTCAGCCAAAGTTCACTTTCCCACATCCTTTACTTGTTCATACAATCTCCGATTAACCACATTTTAATTGATACCGTCTATTTAATGGTGGTATTGCCTTAGACTAAGTCAACGTGTACAAATTATACTCTACTAATGTGTATGGATTATTACCTAACTATCCGTAATAAAATTTTAAAATAAAAGAATTTATGAAGTGGTGGTAGATATGCAAAATAACTATTAAAGTTTAGTTTTAATAAGTTCATATAAGCGAGAATTAAATGAATACATGTAACACACTTAGTTTAGAAAACTAGACAAGGGGTATCATATTCAAATATTCAATCCTTTGATTTTAGATTGCCTTTTTAACGGGCATCTTAAGGGCCTCTTGAATGGTTATCTCTAGAATGTTTGGCAATATATGTTCTATGTTGGTCAATATTCAATAAACATTTCCAAACAAAAGTTAGTCAATAAAATTTTTCTACTTTTGGTGGTTAGGAAAAGGGGGACCTTATACTAGGGTTTGAGGTGACACTTTCTAATGAAAATAATATTAACTTTATTATTGAATAACTAAACATGATCAAAACTAATATATTTCGAGTTCTAGCTATCTATATAAATACCATATTCACATTGATCATTTATGTTTCTAACAAAGTATAGTTTTCAATTAGGCTTTTATTATTACTACGTACTTATTAGTTGCACATTTCATATTTCACATGATGCTTCATGTACATTTTATATCATTTTATATATCTAATTAAACAGTATTAAAAATTATATAACTTTGATATTCTCAAAGTAGTCACTGAGACAAATCAAACAAGATATCGTACAAATACTACAAAAATAATCTCATTAACAACATAATACCATCGTTTCAAAATGATCTTTACACTTTCTGTTTTAGTCCATTTCATATTGTTTTTTACACTTTGCTTTATTCTATTTTTGGATATAAAAATTTACTATCATACCTTTCTTATCCAACATGTATCTTACTTTATTAATATTTTATTATATACAATCAAATTTTCTAGCTTTTTTAAAAAATATTTGTGCAAATAGTAAACGTAAAGATTTTTTGAACGGAGGTAATACTATTTATGACGAGCTCAAATCACATATTTTATGTGGAAAATTCTAGGATATGGTATTTAGACCTGTTATAAACTATCCCAAAAATCTAATAAATCAAATGACCGACATGATATTTGCGACGGGGTAGTCAACCATGAAGGCCCCCTTGCACGGCAGGCTTCACTACAAAAAGTTAAACCATTAACGACGGGAAATCTCATCGCTAAAGGCCTATAAACATTGATCAATGACGGGATATCCTGTCGCGTACCCGTCATAAAAGAGGGCCGTCGTTAATGGAAAATCCCGTCGTTAATCCGTCGTAAAATACATTTGCGACGGTTGTTCCCGTCTTTGTTTGGTTGTTAGACCCGTCGCAAAAGCCTTTTACGGCGGGATTTTTGACCCGTCGTAATTAGGTTGTCGTTAACGATACAAATTTTTGTAGTGCTTGTGACGGGTAATCCAGTCGTCATTTTTCTTTTACGACGGAAAATTCTATCGTTAATCATACTTTTTCTTGTAGTGAAATATGTACATTTTTTTATATATTTAAAATAATTTAAAAGATTCTCTTTAATTTTGAATATTGTCAAAATTTTGAACATACACGTCATTATGTATTAACAAGCATGATACTAAAGAAAATATAATTGTGTGACATTAATCCTCAAGTCTTATATGAGACCAGCCACACCATCAACTTGATGGTGTGACATGTTCACACTTATAAATAAACCCAATGCGTTTAAAGGCATAAAACAAAGTAACATCGGAATAGAAAATAAAGTAACATGAGTATAGAAAAAAAGTAACATCAACATAGAAAATAAAGTAACATCAGTATATACAAGGAAACTCTAACATGAAATTGAAGAAAACGCAATAAAACAAAGAAAGTAACCGCGAATACAAGGTATAAGTAACATCAGCTTAGAAATTCAAGTAACACCAGTTTATACAAGGAACCTCTAACATGAAATTGAAGAAAATACAATAACTAAAAGTAACATCGGCATAAAAGGTCAAGTAACACCAGTCTATACAAGGAACCTCAAACATGAAATTCAAGAAAATGTAGTAAACACAAGAAAATAACAACGAATACAACGTACAAGTAACATCATCATAGAAAGTTAAGTAACACCGGTCTATACAACGAACCTCTTACATGAAACTGCAATAAAATTAAAAAAAAGTAACCGCGAATACAAGGTATAAGTAACATCAGCATAGTAATTCAAGTAACACCAATTTATACAAGGAAACTTTTAACATGAAATTGAAGAAAATACAATAACTAAAAGTAACATCAGCATAAAAGATCAAGTAACACCGCTATATACAAGGAACCTCGAACATGAAATTCAAGAAAATGTAGTAAACACAAGAAAATAATAGCGAATACAACGTACAAGTAACATCATCATAGAAAGTCAAGTAACATTAGTCTATATAAGGAACCTCTTACATGAAATTGCAATAAAATAAGAAAAATAACGACGAATACAATGTATAAGTAACACCAGCATAGAGTATCAAGTAACGCTCGTCTATACAAGCAACCTCTAACATGAAATTCAATAAACTGCAGTAAACAGAAAAAAAGTAACAGCAAATACAATGTATAAGTAACACCAACATAGAAGTCAAGTAACACTCGCCTATAACTTTCTCCATATTAGTTGTGCGCGTCACACCATCAAGTTGATGGTGTGACTGGTCACACATGAAACGCACTAGACATTAATATATTTCATTAAATAGGATATGATAATCAGTGATTTAGGGTTACTCTTAATAGCGCACAGATTTATCCTAGCTATGTTCACACTACTTATATAATTGAATCAACAATGGAACCAATACATGTGTAAGTGAAGTTATGAAATTAAAATTGGGACCAAAAAAAGTGTCAGCATGTAGATAGCATGATTATTGGGTGCCACAAACTTAGTTGTTGAAACCAGAGAATTGCGCTCCCTAATATAGCCAGTTGACTATAGTCGCATTCACATATAAGGTGAGGCCAATAAAAATTACAAAATAAAATGTCATTTTATTTTTGATACGGTAGGACTTACTATTACAGCAGTAGTCAAACTTTGATGTATTGTCTGTTCAACAACACACATTTTTACGTTGACAGAAACTTATAAATTGCCACTTTGTATTTCTAAGGGGTGGATCTAATGTGTATGATGTTAATGCCTCCTACGTTGCAATGGAATATTTTTACGCATCTACCTCAGTCTCACATGCACATTCATATCACATGCAATGTTGTGGTACTGGTACTAATAGATCGGCGAATGACATAGGAACATAAATCGGCAAATAACATAATAACTTAGATCGGCAAATAACATAATAACATAGATCGACGTGCGCAGGGAGGAAAGTTTTATTGATCTTGAGGAGTACAGATTATAGAATACAACTAGGTTATGACCTAGAGAGTTTATATAGTACTCTCTAGACAGATGCGGAAAAACCCAAAAAATAGGCCCAAAACAGATAACCCTAGTCCAGAATAACAGATACCGTAAATTGGTACTAGAGCTGGTAACAAATTGGTATCAGAGATGGGCTTTCGATTTATTGGGCTATTGCACCATCTGTTAACGCCGTTGTCTGTGGGCTTGTTCCGGTTATGGCATGTCGGTTGGTATCTCGTACGTGGTTGGGGTCTGGGTGCTTTAGCCCATTCTGTTCAAGGGGGAGTGACTTACACTTAAGGGGAATTTGTTAGAAAAGTGTGAGTAATTGTGTACCACATCGGAAGATGAAGCAAATAGCTTCTAGTTTATAACCTAAGTGGGCTACTCCTCCTATTGCCAATTGGTTTTGAATGGAACCTCACTTGGGCTATGTTAGTGGGCTTCTGTTTCCTCCTTGATTACTCATATTTATCAGCACTCTCTTTCCATTTAAGCCTCCTATAGGAGATGATTTGATGACCATATAATTTTGTGGAGGTATTGCGAGACTATTTTGACTTTTTTTTTTTAGTACCAACAAATGTTTTGCAATCGGTTATAATAAGTCAGCAGTGACCTAACTCTTGATAATTGTATTGTATTGAACTATTCATGTATAACAATTAACAACAATTAACAAGACCTTCATCTGAAAATTAATTGCTTCTCCTCCAACCCGTTGACCCTTTCTATACTTCTAGATGTTTGACCTCTTGTGAGAACATCACCCGCTAATTGCGGCATCTAAAGATCTCTAATCTAACTTCTAAATTATATTTAAATTCGCCTTATTTATTTAATATTTATAAAATTACTACTAGCTTTTTTTTTGAGGGAAAAATACTACTAGCTTTATTTATTTATTTTGTTCTTTTGAAAAAAACAGTACGTAGCATTTTTTATTTAAATAAGTTAAAAAGTATATGAGCCCATGTTGGATCGGAAAGGAGCCCACAATGGGCCCAGTTCAAAAGCAGGGCCAAAAAATGGGCTTGTGATAAGTCAAAGTCAAGAGTAAAGCTTGCAGGTTATAATAATACAAAATAATAGTACTCCGTAAAAGTTTTAACGCGTCAACACAGGAGCAGACAAATTTGGTTAAATATACTATCACTAATCGGCCTAGCTTTGCGTGCACGTCTCCATTTTAATATTCGACTGTAACTTTTTATTTTATTTTTTTATTTAGTGTACAAATTAAATTAAGAATATGCAGTAAAAATTTAAAAAAACACACACACATAGGGGACTACTGTTTTTCGTCTAAAAATTAATACGAAGTACAAAACAAAACAAAAAATAAATTACAGATTTGACACTGCAAGAATGCATGCATGATGCAGTACGCTTTCAGCCAAATTTGCTGGAGCAAGTAACCAGTAATCCAATATTTGCAAAATCTATCTTGTTTCCAACGTGTATGTAATATGCACGGATTTTGATTTACAAAATATTTAATTTTGTATCCCTCAAATTCATTCATTTAATATGCATATTTTAAATACGTATTATGATAATTTGACCAAAAATATTAATCCCGTCAAAAGAAAAAAAAGGACCAAAATATTGATTGAATATATTTTCATTATTATTGTACCGATTTAACTAAAATATTAAAAAAAAATTAGCAAATTATTGCCATAATTTATAAACAATTTTTTTTCCCATACATAAATAGTATATTGAAAAGGGTGGAAAATAAAAAATAAAATAAAACATGCATTTTTTAGGAAAATGGTTTCGGGTAGGAAAATTTTGGACTAGAAAGTGACACGTGTCATTCCTGGTGTCTGTTTTAGTATAAGTAACTAGTGTGTGGCCCGAGCGGATGCCCCGTTTTCTACTTTGAATAATTAAATTTGGAGATTCTTCTCAATTCAGCACAATATTTGACCAAAGTACGTATAGTCCATAAAAGTGAAAAGATTCATTAAGCTTATCAACTACACATGCACATTGCATCACTTATCATACCAATTAATTTTTCAATTAGATCATCTTACAATTCGTTCAATTTATTTTCTAGGAACTAAGTGTTTCAAATTAATAAACACAAAAGGACATTATTATAGTTGATGCTTATGAGACTTAGATATGATATCATGTTTAACACATGGTTTTCTTAATGGTTTAATTGTTATTTTTATTCCAATAAGTAGTCTATAAGAAATAAAAGGTAACATATAAAAAGATTTAGATGTAATAGACTTCATGTTAACATGTATAAATTAATATGCATGGATAAACAACAATTAGTGGTTGGTTAAGATGGTAATGAAAGTTATTCTCCAAACTCGAGATCTTGTGTTCAAACCTTGATGCATTGATTTTTGGTTGTCAATAACATCACATAGCCTTGGTGAGTGGATGACGTTTGATTTTTGGTTGTCAATATATATCATCACATAGCCTTGGTTGGTGGATGAAGGAGATTTTTACGTGGTACATAAACTTTTTTCGCAACACATTTTAATATATTAGTACTAGATTAGATCCCGTGCACGCACGAATTTTGATATTTTTTTTTCACAAAATATTTAACTGAATATCTTCCAAACTACTACACAGTTATAACATTTTTAACATATTCGTTTAAATTTATTCATCTAATATGCATATTTAAAATGCCAATATGACAACTTGACCAAAATATTGAGTGATATATTTTGCATTAATTAATATAGCGATTTGACTAAAATATTACCAATTTAGAATAATTATTATTACGTCGTATTTGTTATTGCCATAATTTATAAATTAAAATTTGTTTCCATACATAAATAGTTTATAAAAAAGGTAGTGAATAAAAATAAAATAAAAAAGATACACTTTTTTGGAAAAGTGGTTTTCGGCGGGAAAAAATCGCACCAGGAATTGACACGTGTCATTCTTGGTGTCTTTTTTAGTATATAGTAATAGATACATAGATAAATTAGAGGTAAATGTAATTAGTAGCACATTAAGCACGTACATCTAAAGTGTATTAGAGTGCACGTATCATATGAGGAGAAAATGTGAAAGGAACACTAAGGGACAGAGTGTACGATGCTCTGGGGTGCCCCTAATTAAGATACGTGGTCACAATCCATCAGTCTCAACGTCGTCATTACTAGCAGTCGCAAACTAATGCGACCACATACCGTTATTTTGCGACAAGGGCTTTCTCGATTGGCAGCCATCGACGGTTGTTTAGTTATCGCTAGCGTAACCCATTTTTGCGACTGCTTTTCCATCTTTTGCGACTAATCTAAACCGTTCGCTATCAAAATTTCGCTAAATCGATAATTCTTATAGTGGTTTTGCCTACTTTTATAAGTTGTTTATGTCCATATTCTCACAAATTATAAGTGATCAAATAACTAAATAAAAAACCTTAGGCTTTGGGGTACTTTAAAAGCTAGTTGGTGTGCTCGGAAATAAGATGGTGAAGTTCTCGGTTTTTTTTTTTTGAAGGTAAAAATTAGTTCATTGATAAAATAGTCATACGACATCTACAATAGATATCAAAACTAACAAATAGAAAATAATTTGGATCAAACAAAATTCTAATCCGACAAAACCACGAAATGGGAAAATAGTTTCTGAACCGTTGTAAATGGGAAATTAGTTTCTGAACCGTTGTAAATGGAAAATTAGTTTTTATTTAAGCAACTTCTAGGAAAATATATTCCTAAGCAATGAGAGGCAAGTTGACTAAGGCATGCCGTATAAATTCCTTAAAGCAATGAGAGGCAAGTTGACTAGTATGGTTTGGTTGCTTTGTGTGTGCTAATAAACTTGGTTGAAACTCTACGTTAGCTTGGGTTGGCCCTATGGTGTGCTAAGTGGCTTGTATATATAGCAAGGCCGTGGGCCGTGGGCCTTGGGCCTTGGTACTTGGTACTTGGTACTTGGTACTTGGTACTTGGTACTTGGTACTTGGGACTTGGGACTTGGGACTTGGGACTTAGGAATGCGGTTCGCGGGCGTGGGGTGGGTTTTGTGGGTCAACCCTATTCTTTTTGGTAACTGGACCGTTTTGCTTAAGTCATTGTTACGGGAATCTGTATTGATTACGTAACCGTTGGATTAATTACCATTAATTACGTCCGTTACTACATTCAATGTCTCTGACCGTTTTTGGCTGTTGCAACATTCATTCCCTCAGCCGTTTTTGTCTGTTGCAATGCTTTCCTTCTAATTATTTAAATCAGAGTTTCAGTTCCCTTCACACAGAAAATCATACACACAAAATACGAAAACACATTCTTACTCTCACACAAAATTGCTCTCGGTTTTGGGCATACGTTCTGACTCCATCCGGCTTTGTGAGTGCACACAACGTCGGAGTTGCGCTAATCCTGGAGGGCGACCGCATTCTGTTCTACTGCACCGGGAGGTAGCGCGGAATCGTCTTTTAGGACAGTGGGTGTCCACGACGCAACAATTGTTCTTCGTTCAGTTCATCGAATCAGATAAGTTTGTTCTAATTTTCGCTTTAATCGCAACAATCTAAAAGACGATTATTATGGCTTTGACTTCCAAATTCATGATTCCTGATATGTCTAAGTTAGAACCTCTTGATGGCAAGAATTATAAACGTTGGGCTGTTAGGATGCGATTCTATTTAGAACAAATTGAGATTGCTTATGTGCTTGATGACGTTGTCGAACCTGATGATGAAACTGAATTGCATGCTTTTGAGTTGAAATTTGCTAAAGATGATAGGACATGTAAGGGCATGTTGCTGCATCATATGTCGAATACTTTGCTTGATATCTATATGGGGTTTAATCATGCTAGGGATATTTGGGATGCATTAGAAAAGAAATATGGAACTGATGATGCTGGTACTAAGCGTTATTGTGTCAGTAAGTGGTTAGCTTTTCAAGTCCAAGATGATAAACCAATTATTGATCAGATTCATGCTTATGAAAATATTTGCATTGCTATGGCTGCCGAGGGTTTGAGTATTTGTGAGATTACCCTTGCTATAGTTTTAATTGAGAAACTCCCACCCTCTTGGAAAGATTTTCGTAATCAGTTAATGCATAAGAAAAAGGACCTTACCTTAGAGGAGCTTGTAGGTCACCTGAAAATTGAGGAGGAAAATCGTATTAAGGATAAGGGTCAATCTGTGTTTTCCGGGTCTGCTAAGGCTAACCTTGTAGAACCTAAGCCTCATGCATATTCTGAAAAGTTTAAGGGAAAGGGAAGTCCTTTCAAGCCTCAAGGGAAACCAATGAAGTATAAGTTCAAGGGCAAGTGTTTTGAATGTGGGAAAACTGGTCACAAGTCTGTAGATTGCAGATCCAAGAAGAAGTCGGATCAGAACCAAGCCAACCTTGCTGAAGCTAATGAAGTTTCTAATCCTAACCATTTTGTTGCTGTTGTTTCAGAAGCTAACTTGACAGGTAATGTTGCTGAATGGATCGTTGATACTGGAGCAACGAGACATATCTGCACCAACAAAGACATGTTCACTACCTACGAAAAAACTGATGGTGAAAATGTCTTCATGGGTAATTCAGCTTCTGCAACTGTTCAAGGCAAAGGGAAGATCGTTCTCACTCTTACCTCTGGAAAACTTATTACTCTTACCAATGTGTTGCATGTTCCAGAAATGCGTAGGAACCTGATTTCTGGTAGCTTGCCAATGAAGGCTGGATTGAAGCTTTCATTTGATTCTGATAGGCTTGTTATTACTCATAATGGGGAGTTTGTGGGAAAGGGTTTCTGTAATGGGGGTTTATTTACTCTTGATGTCAAACTTGAAATTATGAATAAGAATGCTAGTACTTCTTCTGTTTATATTGCTGAGTCTATTGATTTATGGCATGCAAGGTTGGGTCATCTTAACATTGCTTCAATTAAAAGGCTTAAACAACTTAACTTGATTCCCAGTTTTTCTAAAACTGATTTTGCAAAATGTGAAGTATGTGTTGAGGCCAAGTTTGCAAAGAAGCCATTTAAATCAATAGATAGACAAACTAAAGTACTAGAGCTTGTTCATAGTGACTTGGGGGATTTTAAAAATTATGAGAGCAGGGGTGGTAAAAGGTATTATATTACTTTTGTTGATGACTGCTCAAGATTCACCATGGTTTATCTTCTCAGGTCAAAAGATGAGGCTGAGGAAATGTTCCTCAAATACAAGGCCGAAGTGGAGAACCAACTTGATAGGAAGATCAAGAGACTTAGGAGTGATAGGGGTGGTGAATATGACCCTAACACTCTTAAGGCATTTTGTGAGCAGAATGGGATCATTCATGAGACAACGGCTCCCTACACACCCGAGCAGAACGGGATTGCTGAAAGGAAGAACAGAACATTGAAGAACATGATGAATTCTATGCTTATTAGTTCTGGGTTTTCTGATAACATGTGGGGGGAAGCTATATTATCTGCTTGTCATGTTTTAAACAGGGTACCTCACAAGAAGCTAGACAAGACTCCATACGAAATATGGAAGGGTCGTGCACCTAACCTAAGTTATTTGAAAGTGTGGGGGTGTCTAGCAAAGGTGGCTATACCCAGCTTCAAAAGGGACAAGATTGGTCCTAAAACGGTTGATTGTATTTTTATTGGTTATGCTTACCAAAGTGCTGCATATCGTTTTCTTGTTAAAGGTGCTAACAATTCTTATGCAGGTGGTAACATCATTGAGGCAAGAGATGCCGAGTTTTTTGAAACAGTATTTCCTTTGAAAATATCTTGTATCAATGATGTGCCTTCTTCTAGCACTTCTTCTAGTATGCCTGTTGTTGCTCCTCCCACCTCTGATGTGAATTCTGAATTGGAGCCAAGGAGGAGCAAGAGGGCAAGAAAGGAAACCAGTTATGGTGATGATTTTATTACTGCTTTCTTAACTGAACCTTACTTGATTGATGATGACTTTGTTTATGTCTTTATTTTGGAAGATGATCCTAGGACCTATGAAGAGGCTATGAAATCTGTTGATGCAGTGTTTTGGAAAGAGGCAATAGATAGTGAACTTCAGTCAATCCTAAGTAACAATACTTGGGAGTTGGTTGATCTGCCTAGGGGTTGCAAGCCCATTACTTGTAAATGGATCTTTAGGAAAAAATTGAAATCCACTGGATCCATTGACAAGTATAAGGCTAGAATTGTGGTAAGGGGATTCACCCAAAGGCATGGTATTGATTATTTTGATACTTATTCTCCTGTCACTAAAATTGCTACTATTAGAACTTTGATTGCTCTTGCTTGCATTCATGATCTTGTTGTGCATCAAATGGATGTTAAAACTGCATTCTTAAATGGTGATTTGGATGAGGAAATTTACATGGTTCAACCGGAAGGGTTTGTTGTTCCTGGTCAAGAGAATAAGGTTTGTAAATTAGTCAAGTCCTTGTATGGGCTTAAGCAAGCTCCAAAGCAATGGCATGACAAATTTGACAAGACTATGACAGGTAATGGGTTCCATGTAAATGAAGGTGATTCTTGTGTTTACTCTAAGCATGATTCTGATGGTTGTGTGATTATTTGTCTTTATGTGGATGATATGTTAATTTTTGGGACTAATTTGGATCGAGTAAATGAGACAAAAAGTTTTCTAAGTTCTAAGTTTGAAATGAAAGATATGGGTGAGGCAGATGTGATTTTAGGAGTGAAAATCAAGAGAACTCCAAATGGCATTTGTCTTAGCCAAGCTCACTATGTTGAAAAGTTACTTAAAAAATTTTAACTCTTTTGACGTCGATCCAGTTAGGACTCCCTATGATCCAAGCATCCACTTAAGGAAAAATAATGGTGATCCTGTTAGCCAATCTGAATATGCTAAGATTATTGGTAGTGTTATGTTTCTGATGAACTACACTAGACCTGACATTGCTTATTCTGTGAGTAGATTAAGCAGGTATACTCATAACCCAAGTCATGAACATTGGGATGCTTTGAAGAGATTGCTCAGGTACCTTAAGGGTACCATGGATTGGAGTTTGCACTACTCCAAGTTTCCAGGAGTTTTGGAAGGCTATTGTGATGCTAACTGGGTTTCTGGCAATGATGAAATTAACTCTACCAGTGGTTATGTTTTCACCCTAGGGGGTGGAGCTGTGTCTTGGAAATCTTGTAAACAATCTTGTACTGCTATGTCTACTATGGAATCTGAGTTTATTGCTCTTGAATTGGCAGGTCATGAGGCAGAATGGTTGAGAAATGTGCTTGCAGATATTCCGCTGTGGGGGAAGCCAGCTCCTTCAGTTGCACTTCATTGTGATTCGCAAGCGGCTATTGCTGTGGCAAACAACCATGCCTACAATGGGAAGAAAAGGCACATTCGTTTGAGGCACAAGGCCATCAAAGAATTGTTGTCAAGTGGGGTGATATCACTAGACTATGTAAAGTCTGAAATGAACATTGCGGATCCGTTAACGAAAGGCCTATGTAGAAAACTAGTTTTGGAAACATCGGAAGGGATGGGCCTGAAGCCCGTTGAATGAATTGTAAAATAATGAACTCCTACTCACAGAGTTCAAAGGACGAAATTATTGTTATAATTCGGAAGCACAAAATTTTATTTTTTGTCCATCCCCTAGATGTTATAATGTGCTTGCTACAATAGGAAAGAGGTTGAGCATACGGCTCTTAATGAACCCATACCATATGTTTGGTGGTGTGAATGTAGCTCACACTTGATGGGATTCACCTACGTAGGTGTGGAAGTGTGGCCGCTTCCTATGAGAATTGCGATGTGGGCTATTCTCTAGAGCACCTATGAGCATATCCAGGTCGGACGTATGGCCAGTATAAGGCGTCACTTTATTCGCGGAGTCAGAATGTCATACATATTCAGTTGCGTGCTTTAAGTGACGGGTTTCTATCTCCCTATCAAGTTCAATACGAAAGTCACTTGGTAGGAAAGAGATCATAGCTTAAATGTCACTAAGTGTTAATTCAAGTCGAAAGACATTGACACCTATTCAATTGTTTTGTTTGCCCAAAACCAATATCCTTCTCCTTTCTTTTCTTTCTTTTCCGCATATTCGAACCTGTGGGGGATTGTTGGAAATTCTCATTGGGAAACACAAAGGAAAAAAGGGTGAGTGAAAATTCAAGAGTCCCACATTGGAAAAACTCTTCATATTCCTCTTGTTTATTAATTGGGGAATGAGTGTAACTCTTGTTTAAGAAAGTGTGAGAATGGTATGGGTGGACACATTGAAGGAAATAATGCCCTTGGTCCAAGTATGCATTCTATGTTAAGTCTAATAAATGCGGTTCAGTATTAATTAACAAGTTAATAATTCAGTGAGATCAAGTGAGCTGAATGCCTAGCTAGAGGCCGCTTCAGTTCAAGTGGAATTAATGATATTAATCCACAGCTTACTCTTGACTGAACCCGTAGGGTCACACAAATAGTACGTAAACGGATCAAGTATCTAATGGCATTAGATACTCTATCTATGAATATTCGGAACCGACGGATCTTGGTTTCAGTGGGAGCTAAGATCGTCACAGGCAAGAAATGAATACTCCGGAAACGATGATATTGCCGGAAACGGAAATATGGATCGTATCGGAAATATAAATATTATCCAAGTCGTAGATGTTGCCGGAAACGGAAACATGGTACGTATCGGAAAATATTATCGGAAATGGAAATATTGCCAGAATCGGAAATATTGCCGGAAACGGAAATATTGTCAGAATCGGAAATATTACCGGAATCGGAAAATAATTCCGGAAACGGAAATATTAAATATTTGTTCGAAACGGAAATTAATTCCGGAATCGGAAATATTAAATATTGTTCGTATCGGAAATGAATTCCGGAATCGAAAAATTTAATCGGAAGCGCATCGTACGAATAAGCATCGGACGAGGCCTGCCGGACGAGGCCCAGCACGAAGCCAGGCCATCGCCCAGCAAGCCAAGCGCGCCGCACAAACAGCAAGGCCAGGCCCAGCAGGCTGCGCGCAGCGCGCAGCGCGCACAGCGCGCACAGCACGCGCAGCGCACAGCGCGCACAGCGCGCGCAGCGCGCAGCGCGCGCGGGCGCTGAGTGGGCTGCTGCTCGCGCGCACGCATGAGGCCCATCGTGGCTGTCGTGCGTGTGTGTGCAAGTGTTTGTGTTCGTGCACGTTTCCTAAAACATGCAGAGTTCGGTTAATGATTAAATTCCTAATTCTATTTGATAAATTAATTAAATTAGAGTTCTTGTAGGATTCTAGGTTTGATTAATTTGTATCTGAATAGGATTACGATTCCCTTTCCATACCGCTATAAATATGAGGCTAGGGCTCACAATTTATAACACAAGTTTCAAAGTATTCAAAGTGAGTTTTTGAGAGAAAAATTCAGTCACACATTTGCCTATAAAGTGCCGAAAATAATAGTACCTTAAGGGCGATTCTAGTTGGTCAATCTTAAGGCGGATCCGGACGTGCTGTGGACTATCTACGGAGGGACGACACTTGGAGTCCTAAAGACTTGTTCTTGTTCGGTTCGGGCGCAGCTAGGGAAGGCACGCAACAAAGAGTATGCATCTATTCTATGCTAAATGATTATGTGTAAATAATATGTTTTCCTGGGTTTATGGTTTTTTCCGCATGATTTATGAATTGTCATATGTATCATAACCTCACAGTGGTATCACGAGCCCCTTATTATTTTCATAATCTAAATTGCATGAACATGGTTAAATATTACAAATTTGCAAGAATTAAAAGGGGTGATTAATTTTCGTAATTGTTAATTAATTGCAAATTGCGTTTATTTAATTATACGTACGCAGTTTTTCGGCAGTTTCTTCGTTACTCATCCAAATCGAGTGATTTTTGTGTCAATTCCGCATGTAAAAGGCATTCTAAAATTTTGACAAAAAGAGTATTTTTCTGCCGAACCCAGAATTCTCAAATTCGAAGCCTAACTATGACTTTTCGAAGGTTTTAGTTTTTCGAATGCAAAATTTCGTAAATTTAAGATGTTAAATTAAATATTTGCGATTCTTGTTGATAAATCTTGAATTTTTGATTGACCTACTGCATATGTTTAACAAGTTTGAATGCCTAGTCTTGTTAATTATGCAATCTAATTTGTAATTATGATTAATTTGTTGAAAATTAGAATAATTTAGAATTAATTTGATTTTCATAATTAATTGTAATTTAATTAGAAACCTATGATTAAAAACCACCATAAAAATTGTAAATTTACGATAAATTTTAAATTTTTATGACCTAGACTTGAATCCATAACAATCGGAAATCAATTGGATAATAAATTTTCGATTTTTCGCCCTAAAATTATGAAATTAATATTATTTATTAATTTGTCATTAATTTTAAATATAAATTTTAAATTTTATGCGATTCGTTCATAAAACTTGCACGCACGAAGCAATGGACGCTTCGTGTTACCCTTAAGGGGTGTTGTATAATGCGGGCATGCGACGACGAGCAAGGGAGCTCGTCGCCCGTGCGGCACGAATGCAATGAGCAAGGGCGTAGTGCACGAGCACAAGGCAGCAGCCCTGCCTTGTGTCGTGTGCCACGAGCAATGAACGAATGGGCATGGGCGAAGGGCGAGCCAAGGCAGTCGCGTGTGGGCAGCAAGCGAGCTGCGCCACAACGCGCGCTGCCTCGCACAAGAGCGCGCAGCCTCGCGCGCAGCGAGCGCAAGCTCGCGTGCCACGAGCGCTGCGCCCAGCATTACTCGCGCGCACAGCGCGCGATGTCGCCCGCCCAGCGAGCGATGTCGCGCCCCAGCGAGCGATGGCTCGCGCGCACAGCGAGCGATGTCGCGCGCCCAGCGAGCGATGTCGCGCGCCCAGCGAGAGATGGCTCGCGCGCCCAGCGAGCGATGTCGCGCGCCCAGCGAGCGATGTCGCGCGCCCAGCGAGCGATGTCGCGCGCCCAGCGAGCGATGTCGCGCGCGCGCACAGCGAGCGATAGCTCGCGTGCGATGAGCGCTGGCGCGCGCAGCGAGCACCAATGCGTGCGGAGGCTTGCGATAGGGAAGCAGCAGCTATGCGACGAGCGCATGGGCTGCGCGCACATGGCCAGCAATGGCTGTGTGCGTACGGCCCATGGGCGTGCAACGCGTAGGGTGTTTGCGTTACGATTAGATCGTTTTGAATGTTTAATTTAAAAATTTCAGTTCACGTAATTTTAATTAATTTTAAAATTAATAATTTAAATTATTTTCTTGGATTTTAATTTTGAATATTATAATTATAATAAATGTTATTTATTCTAATTATTTTACTAAAATTAAAATCATGAGTTAATTTAAATACGACTGAAATTAAATTAAATTTTTTGGATTCAATTATAAATTGATATGAGCTTTAAATTTTAATTAAATTTGTATGTTTCCGGTTGGACTAGAAATACATTTTTTTGTTTAAAATTGGTAAAGCATATGAATTTATTGGTTTAAGTGGGAGCGCTTTTTAGTCATAAACTCTTGATTAGGTCTACAAATCCTTAAGGTTAAAACAACTTGATTAGAATTAATAAGGACTGAATAATTGGTAGATTATTGGTGCCCTTGATTAATTGCTGCAAATGTTTACGTGATGCATAATGTGTTTTACTAACCAGCTATGTGGGCCATTCATGATAATGAATGGGTGAATGGTATATATTGTATATGTACTGTTTTGCAGGTTATGAAGTGACTAGTATGGCCCAAATAGGATAGAAAATATGGTCTGCGTACCATTAATTTGAATGTAATTGGTCTAAAGTACCAAAGTTATTTTTCAATTCAAATATGGTCTGCGTACCATCGAATAGTTGTAATTAGTTATAGCTTATCCTATTTGAAGAAAATGGTGCCTCCCACGGAGATTTTCAAGACGGACTTTGAAGTCAAAGCTTCAAGATGAAGTCGGGCCATACTAGATCACAAATATCTTATGCATGTTTTAAGTTATTTTTTGTTTTAAATATGTCTTAAAATGCATGAGATCAAAAGCTTGATTATGTTGCATGATTAAGGATTTTAGTTCACTTAAAATCTAACCAACATAGTAAGAGCCTTAAGTTCCAAACTTAAAAATTGAGTTAAAAGGTGCCATGCCAAAATATACACTTGCTTGGATATCCTTTACATCAATCTAGTAATAGTTTTCGCTCAGCGAGGTGTTACTTATTGGTCCTAAAGGGGCAAGGTACACAAATAATTGTGAGTACATGTTAGTTTTGGTGAAACTCAACGATATAAGTAAGGAGTCCTTTTATGTCGTGGCAAAAACGATAGGTTTACCTAATAAGTTCTTAGACGTACCTATCAACCAAGAATAGTTTCTAGACTATTAGCAAAAGGCTTTTGCTTACCTAAGATGTTCTAGGATTAAGTCGACAAACTGTGCTTAGTTCTTCAATGATTTTAGGATCTTGGAATCATTTTATTCACACCTGCCGGAACACATAATTTGAATAAAATGCTTAATAAACATTGAATTATGCATGTATGCTAGAATTTAAGTTTATTAAGAGAAACTGTGAATGGTTATTTATTTGTTTATTCTTTTCAATTGTAGTTTTAATATGGCAAACAACAATCAAAACATCATCATGGGTTCTGAGCTTATGGTCAAGCTGAACCTGACAAATTTTCTTGAATGGGAAGCTAAGCTAGTTGAAATAGTCAAACTCAATGGACTTGAGTATGTACTGTCACATCCCATGCCAAGCTACTATGCCAGAGACATGACCCCTGAGAGATTTTACGCCTGGGATGCGGATCTCAAAAAGGTTATGAGTCTCATGCTGAACAATATCCCTGATGATTGGGCTAAAAGGTTTGTAGCCTATGAACCTTTTACGCTCATCAAGAATCTGAGGGATATCTGTCGTGGAAGTACGGAGGACAGGGACCTGAACGTCCATGAGTTGATTAAATCAATGTCTGGTCTAAAGGTTAGTTCTCCCAACAGGTGTTATAGGATGGAGGTCCAAGAAACACATGTTCAGCTCCTTCGCACTAAACAGAGGGTAGGCGTCCCACTGAGGTTCCATGTGGATCTTATGTGTTCATATTTTGATCGCCTAAGTCTACTAGGAACACCAATAAGCGAAAGGATGGCAGTCTCTGTTTTGCTCAATTCACTACACAGTGGGTTTGGTCGCTTCAAGCAACTATACCTAAGTGAACCAAGAGAAGAAACAGTTGCAGAATTTATTCACCTTGTCAGAAAGGCTGAAATAGTACTGGACTGTGAAGCCAAAGATTTACTCAAGGCTAGAAAGAGACCATTCAAGAAAGGTGGAAAGTCCAAGGGCAATGCTAAATCAAAGCAGGACAAGTCCACATCAAGCTGTCTTTATTGTGATGGAATAGGCCATTACAAAAGAGAATGTCCAAAGCTAAAGGAAGATCAGAAGAACGGAACAGTCGTTCCATCTTCAGGTATTTTCGTTATAGACTGTATACTTGCTAATTCAACTTCTTGGGTATTAGATACAGGTTGTGGCTCACACTTATGTTCCAATCCACAGGGACTAAGAAGAAGTAGAAAGTTAAGCAAGGGTGAAGTCGACCTACGAGTGGGAAATGGAGCACGGATTGCTGCATTAGCTGTAGGAACTTACTTTTTGTCGTTGCCCTCCGGGCTAGTTTTGGAACTGGAAGAATGTTTCCATGTTCCAAGTCTTACTAAAAACATCATTTCAGTTTCTTGCTTAGATGCTAAGGGATTTTCCTTTTTAATAAAAGACAATAGTTGTTCGTTTTATTTTAAAGAGATGTTTTATGGATCTGCTAGATTAGTCAATGGACTTTATTTATTAGATCACGACAAACAAGTATATAACATAAATACCAAAAAGGCCAAAAAGGATGATTCAGATCTCACCTATCTGTGGCATTGTCGATTAGGCCATATAAACTTGAAACGCTTAGAAAGACTTCAAAAGGAAGGAATTCTAGAACCATTTAACTTAGAGGATTATGGTAAATGCGAATCATGTTTACTTGGCAAAATGACAAAGCAACCTTTCTCTAAAGTTGGAGAAAGAGCAAATGAACTATTGGGTTTAATCCATACAGATGTATGTGGACCAATGAGTACAAATGCTAGAGGTGGTTTCAGCTACTTTATCACTTTCACTGATGACTTCAGTAGGTATGGTTATGTCTACCTAATGAAGCATAAGTCTGAATCCTTTGACAAATTCAAGGAATTTCAGAGTGAAGTAGAGAATCAATTAGGCAAGAAGATTAAGGCACTGCGGTCTGATAGAGGCGGTGAATATCTGAGCTATGAATTTGATGACCATCTGAAAGAATGTGGAATTCTATCAGAATTGACTCCTCCTGGAACACCACAATGGAACGGTGTGTCGGAACGGAGGAACAGAACCTTGCTAGACATGGTCAGGTCAATGATGGGTCAGGCCGAACTTCCATTAGAATTTTGGGGACATGCACTAAATACAGCTGCACTCACTATAAATAGAGCTCCGTCTAAAGCTGTCGAAAAGACTCCATACGAATTATGGTTTGGAAAGCCTCCAAATGTGTCTTTTCTTAAGATTTGGGGATGTGAAGTATACGTCAAACGATTAATTTCAGACAAACTTCATCCAAAATCTGACAAATGTATCCTTGTGGGCTATCCAAAGGAAACAAAGGGGTATTACTTCTACAATACATCTGAGAACAAAGTGTTTGTTGCTCGAGATGGTGTCTTTTTGGAGAAGGATCACATTTCCAAAATGACAAGTGGGAGAAAAGTAGACCTCGAAGAAATTCGAGTCGAACAACAAACTCTAGAGAATGCTCAAGATGACATTCAGGATGAAACTCAGAGATCTTTAGAAGAATCTGGTGAGAATCATGGTCAATCTAGAAATGTTACCCCGCGTAGATCGCAAAGATATAGATCTCAACCGGAAAGGTACTTAGGTATTTTGACGAACGAGAGCTATGACGTTCTATTACTTGAAAGTGATGAACCTGCGACTTACAAGCAAGCTATGACGAGCCCTAGCTCCAAGCAATGGCAAGAAGCCATGCAATCTGAATTAGACTCCATGTCTGAAAACCAAGTATGGGATTTGGTCGATTTGCCAGATGGCTACCAAGCCATTGGAAGCAAATGGGTTTTCAAACTGAAAAAGGACAAGGATGGGAAACTTGAAGTTTTCAAAGCTAGATTGGTTGCAAAAGGTTACAGGCAAGTCCACGGTGTGGATTACGATGAAACCTTTTCACCAGTTGCAATGCTAAAGTCTATTCGAATAATGTTAGCAATCGCTGCATATTACGATTACGAAATATGGCAGATGGATGTCAAAACTGCTTTCTTAAACGG
Source organism: Spinacia oleracea (assembly GCF_020520425.1). Lineage (NCBI taxonomy): Eukaryota > Viridiplantae > Streptophyta > Magnoliopsida > Caryophyllales > Amaranthaceae > Spinacia > Spinacia oleracea. Next base: position 14,303,992 of record NC_079489.1, on the reverse strand, counting down.
CGTTTTAACAGAAACTGTGTTTATGACACAGCCTGAAGGTTTTGAGGATCCAAAGAATGCTAAAAAGGTATGCAAGCTAAAGAAGTCAATCTACGGATTGAAGCAGGCATCCAGGAGCTGGAATATACGTTTTGATGAAGCAGTCAGTGACTTTGGTTTCATCAAGAACGCGGACGAATCTTGTGTATACAAGAAGGTCAGTGGGAGCAAAATTGCTTTCCTAGTATTATATGTCGACGACATATTGCTTATCGGAAATGACATTCCTATGTTGAACTCTGTCAAGATTTGGCTTGGGAAATGTTTTTCGATGAAGGATCTAGGAGAAGCACAGTACATATTGGGCATCAAGATTTACAGAGATAGATCTAAAAAGATGATTGGACTTAGTCAAAGCACTTATATCAATAAGGTGCTTGATAGGTTCAAGATGGCGGACTCCAAGCGAGGCTACCTACCCATGTCTCATGGAATGACTCTAAGCAAGACTCAGTGCCCAAAAACACTTGATGAGCGTAGACGAATGAATGGGATTCCATATGCATCATTGATTGGTTCAATAATGTATGCTATGATATGTACACGCCCGGATGTTGCGTACGCACTCAGTGCTACGAGCAGATACCAGTCAGACCCAGGAGAGGCGCATTGGACTGCTGCCAAGAATATTCTGAAGTACCTGAAAAGGCACAAAGATGACTTCCTGGTCTATGGTGGAGATGATGAATTAATTGTTAAAGGCTATACGGACGCAAGTTTCCAAACCGACAAAGATGATTTCAGATCACAGTCTGGGTTTGTCTTCTGCCTCAACGGAGGAGCAGTAAGCTGGAAAAGTGCTAAGCAAAGCACCATTGCGGATTCTACAACTGAAGCGGAGTACATTGCTGCACATGAAGCAGCAAAGGAAGCTATATGGCTAAGGAAGTTCATAGGAGAACTTGGTGTAGTCCCCTCCATTAAAGGACCAATAGCCCTGTATTGTGATAATAACGGAGCTATTGCACAGGCAAAAGAGCCTAGACACCACCAGAGAGTCAAGCATGTACTTCGTAGATTTCACCTTCTACGAGAGTTCGTTGAAAGAAAAGAAGTCGAGATAAGCAAAATTGGAACTGATGACAACATATCAGATCCATTAACTAAACCTCTGCCGCAAGCGAAGCACAACTCGCACACTGCAGCTATGGGAATCAAGCATATTGGAGAATGGCTTTGATGTCTCTGTTTAATGTTTTAAAGTTTTAGAGTTTAAATCTTTGTAAAACATTATTGGTTAATCATTCACAATAAATGAAAAGAATTCATTTTTCCATTTAATTTGTGGTTTATTAAATGATGAGTCCCTTCAATTTGACGATATATTCAAGATAGACTGTCAGGACCAGTCCTGTGACTAAGAAATGTCTATCAAGTGAACTTGAATGTCAAAGGTTGAAAATGGTCCCTAATCGGAGTTTTCTATAAAATTGGACGCATAGAAAACGTTAGACGATTAGAATGCAAGATGACTAGTAGTTCTGTTTCTTGAACTATGTGGACATGGCAATGTCATAATCATTTGCATAGATACTTACTTTGGGAAGACTAGTATCGGACAAGACCTATGAAACTTTACTGTAAGAGATGAAAGTCTGTCATAAGTAAATTTCATTAAATTATTAGACACTAAATCCTCAATACCTGAGTGATTTGAGATTACTTGTTTGAGAACTGGTTGCTTTGACGTTGACCAACCGTCGCACCGTAAAAGGAGGCTATAAAGGCAACGCTCAGGTAATCACCTATCAAACGAAGTCTAATATCAAGATCGCAAGATTGGGATTGTCCTCCCATAAATCGGGATGAGATGCTTAAAAGTTGTACAAGGCCACTCGGAGAGCTAGAAACTGTAAAATGCATGGCCGTGCTCGGATGAATCATAGGCTATGATTATCTGTTTATTTGATCAGTTGAACTCTGAAACCGAGGAACACCTCTGGACATAATAAGGATGACAACTCTTACCTTATGTTCAAGAGCAAGCATCGAGCGACAAAGGAATTAGGAAATGCACACTTGTCCCTAAGGACAAGTGGGAGACTGAAGGAAATAATGCCCTTGGTCCAAGTATGCATTCTATGTTAAGTCTAATAAATGCGGTTCAGTATTAATTAACAAGTTAATAATTCAGTGAGATCAAGTGAGCTGAATGCCTAGCTAGAGGCCGCTTCAGTTCAAGTGGAATTAATGATATTAATCCACAGCTTACTCTTGACTGAACCCGTAGGGTCACACAAATAGTACGTAAACGGATCAAGTATCTAATGGCATTAGATACTCTATCTATGAATATTCGGAACCGACGGATCTTGGTTTCAGTGGGAGCTAAGATCGTCACAGGCAAGAAATGAATACTCCGGAAACGATGATATTGCCGGAAACGGAAATATGGATCGTATCGGAAATATAAATATTATCCAAGTCGTAGATGTTGCCGGAAACGGAAACATGGTACGTATCGGAAAATATTATCGGAAATGGAAATATTGCCAGAATCGGAAATATTGCCGGAAACGGAAATATTGTCAGAATCGGAAATATTACCGGAATCGGAAAATAATTCCGGAAACGGAAATATTAAATATTTGTTCGAAACGGAAATTAATTCCGGAATCGGAAATATTAAATATTGTTCGTATCGGAAATGAATTCCGGAATCGGAAAATTTAATCGGAAGCGCATCGTACGAATAAGCATCGGACGAGGCCTGCCGGACGAGGCCCAGCACGAAGCCAGGCCATCGCCCAGCAAGCCAAGCGCGCCGCACAAACAGCAAGGCCAGGCCCAGCAGGCTGCGCGCAGCGCGCAGCGCGCGCGGGCGCTGAGTGGGCTGCTGCTCGCGCGCACGCATGAGGCCCATCGTGGCTGTCGTGCGTGTGTGTGCAAGTGTTTGTGTTCGTGCACGTTTCCTAAAACATGCAGAGTTCGGTTAATGATTAAATTCCTAATTCTATTTGATAAATTAATTAAATTAGAGTTCTTGTAGGATTCTAGGTTTGATTAATTTTGAAGGAAATAATGCCCTTGGTCCAAGTATGCATTCTATGTTAAGTCTAATAAATGCGGTTCAGTATTAATTAACAAGTTAATAATTCAGTGAGATCAAGTGAGCTGAATGCCTAGCTAGAGGCCGCTTCAGTTCAAGTGGAATTAATGATATTAATCCACAGCTTACTCTTGACTGAACCCGTAGGGTCACACAAATAGTACGTAAACGGATCAAGTATTTAATGGCATTAAATACTCCATCTATGAATATTCGGAACCGACGGATCTTGGTTTCAGTGGGAGCTAAGATCGTCACAGGCAAGAAATGAATACTCCGAAAAAGATGATATTGCCGGAAACGAAAATATGGATCGTATCGGAAATATAAATATTATCCAAGTCGTAGATGTTGCCGGAAACGGAAACATGGTACGTATCGGAAAATATTATCGGAAATGGAAATATTGCCAGAATCGGAAATATTGCCGGAAACGGAAATATTGTCAGAATCGGAAATATTACCGGAATAGGAAAATAATTCCGGAAACGGAAATATTAAATATTTGTTCGAAACGGAAATTAATTCCGGAATCGGAAATATTAAATATTGTTCGTATCGGAAATGAATTCCGGAATCGGAAAATTTAATCGGAAGCGCATCGTACGAATAAGCATCGGACGAGGCCTGCCGGACGAGGCCCAGCACGAAGCCAGGCCATCGCCCAGCAAGCCAAGCGCGCCGCACAAACAGCCACGCCAGGCCCAGCGCAAGGCCAGGCCCAGCAGGCTGCGCAGCGCGCACAGCGCGCACAGCACGCGCAGCGCGCAGCGCGCGCGGGCGCTGTGTGGGCTGCTGCTCGCGCGCACGCATGGGGCCCATCGTGGCAGCCGTGCGTGTGTGTGCAAGTGTTTGTGTTCGTGCACGTTTTCTAAAACATGCAGAGTTCGGTTAATGATTAAATTCCTAATTCTATTTGATAAATTAATTAAATTAGAGTTCTTGTAGGATTCTAGGTTTAATTAATTTGTATCTGAATAGGATTTCGATTCCCTTTCCATACCCCTATAAATATGAGGCTAGGGCTCACAATTTATAACAAGTTTTAAAGTATTCAAAAGTGAGTTTTTTGAGAGAAAATTAAAACACACATCTTGCTCATAAAGTGCCGAAATTTTCTAGTACCTTAAGGGCGATTCTAGTTGGTCAATCTTAAGGCGGATCCGGACGTGCTGTGGACTATCTACGGAGGGACGACACTTGGAGTCCTAAAGACTTGTTCTTGTTCGGTTCGGGCGCAGCTAGGGAGGGCACGCAACAAAGAGTATGCATCTAAATTATGCTATATGATTATGTGTAAATAATATGTTGTCCTGGGTTAATGGTTGTTTCCGCATGATTTATGTAATATCATATGTATCATAACCTAACAGTGGTATCAGAGCCCCTTATTATTTTCATAATCTAAATTGCATGAACATGGTTAAATATTACAAATTTGCAAGAATTAAAAGGGGTGATTAATTTTCGTAATTGTTAATTAATTGCAAATTGCGTTTATTTAATTATACGTACGCAGTTTTTCGGCAGTTTCTTCGTTACTCATCCAAATTGAGTGATTTTTGTGTCAATTCCGCATGTAAAAGGCATTCTAAAATTTTGACAAAAATAATATTTTTCTGCCGAACCCAGAATTCTCAAATTCGAAGCCTAACTATGACTTTTCGAAGGTTTTAGTTTTTCGAATGCAAAATTTCGTAAATTTAAGATGTTAAATTAAATATTTGCGATTCTTGTTGATAAATCTTGAATTTTTGATTGACCTACTGTATATGTTTAACAAGTTTGAATGCCTAGTCTTGTTAATTATGCAATCTAATTTGTAATTATGATTAATTTGTTGAAAATTAGAATAATTTAAAATTAATTTGATTTTCATAATTAATTGTAATTTAATTAGAAACCTATGATTAAAAACCACCATAAAAATTGTAAATTTATGATAAATTTTAAATTTTTATGACCTAGACTTGAATCCATAACAATCGGAAATCAATTGGATAATAAATTTTCGATTTTTCGCCCTAAAATTATGAAATTAATATTATTTATTAATTTGTCATTAATTTTAAATATAAATTTTAAATTTGTATGCGATTCGTTCATAAAACTTGCACGCACGAAGCAATGGACGCTTCGTGTTACCCTTAAGGGGTGTTGTATAATGCGGGCATGCGACGACGAGCAAGGGAGCTCGTCGCCCGTGCGGCACGAATGCAATGTGCAAGGGCGTAGTGCACGAGCACAAGGCAGCAGCCCTGCCTTGTGTCGTGTGCCACGAGCAATGGACGAATGGGCATGGGCGAAGGGCGAGCCAAGGCAGTCGCGTGTGGGCAGCAAGCGAGCTGCGCCACAACGCGCGCTGCCTCGCACAAGAGCGCGCAGCCTCGCGCGCAGCGAGCGCAAGCTCGCGTGCCACGAGCGCTGCGCCCAGCATTGCTCGCGCGCACAGCGAGCGATGTCGCCCGCCCAGCGAGCGATGTCGCGCGCCCAACGAGCGATGGCTCGCGCGCCCAGCGAGCGATGGCTCGCGCGCGCACTGCGAGCGATAGCTCGCGTGCGATAAACGCTGGCGCGCGCAGCGAGCACCAATGCGTGCGGAGGCTTGCGATGGGGATGCAGCAGCTATGCGACGAGCGCATGGGCTTCGCGCACATGGCCAGCAATGGCTGTGTGCGTGCGGCCCATGGGCGTGCAACGCGTAGGGTGTTTGCGTTACGATTAAAGATCGTTTTGAATGTTTAATTTGAAAATTTCAGTTCACGTAATTTTAATTAATTTTAAAATTAATAATTTAAATTATTTTCTTGGATTTTAATTTTGAATATTGTAATTATAATAAATTTTATTTATTCTAATTATTTTACTAAAATTAAAATCATGAATTAATTTAAATACGACTGAAATTAAATTAAATTTTTGGATTCAATTATAAATTTATATGAGCTTTAAATTTTAATTAAATTTGTATGTTTCCGGTTAGACTAGAAATACATTTTTATGTTTAAAATTAGTAAAGCATATGAATTTATTGGTTTAAGTGGGAGCGTAGTCATAAACTCTTGATTAGGTCTACAAATCCTTAAGGTTAAAACAACTTGATTAGAATTAATAAGGACTGAATAATTGGTAGATTATTGGTGCCCTTGATTAATTGCTGCAAATGTTTACGTGATGCATAATGTGTTTTACTAACCAGCTATGTGGGCCATTCATGATAATGAATGGGTGAATGGTATATATTGTATATGTACTGTTTTGCAGGTTATGAAGTGACTAGTATGGCCCAAATAGGATAGAAAATATGGTCTGCGTACCATTAATTTGAATGTAATTGGTCTAAAGTACCAAAGTTGTTTTTCAATTCAAATATGGTCTGCGAACCATCAAATAGTTGTAATTAGTTATAGCTTATCCTATTTGAAGAAAATGGTGCCTCCCACGGAGATTTTCAAGACGGACTTTGAAGTCAAAGCTTCAAGATGAAGTCGGGCCATACTAGATCACAAATATCTTATGCATGTTTTAAGTTATTTATTGCTTTTAAATATGTCTTAAAATGCATGAGATCAAAAGCTTGATTATGTTGCATGATTAAGGATTTTAGTTCACTTAAAATCTAACCAACATAGTAAGAGCCTTAAGTTCCAAACTTAAAAATTGAGTTAAAAGGTGCCATGCCAAAATATACACTTGCTTGGATATCCTTTACATCAATCTAGTAATAGTTTTCGCTCAGCGAGGTGTTACTTATTGGTCCTAAAGGGGCAAGGTACACAAATAATTGTGAGTACATGTTAGTTTTGGTGAAACTCAACGATATAAGTAAGGAGTCCTTTTATGTCGTGGCAAATTCGATAGGTTTACCTAATAAGTTCTTAGACGTACCTATCAACCAAGAATAGTTTCTAGACTATTAGCAAAAGGCTTTTGCTTACCTAAGATGTTCTAGGATTAAGTCGACAAACTGTGCTTAGTTCTTCAATGATTTTAGGATCTTGGAATCATTTTATTCACACCTGCCGGAACACATAATTTGAATAAAATGCTTAATAAACATTGAATTATGCATGTATGCTAGAATTTAAGTTTATTAAGAGAAACTGTGAATGGTTATTTATTTGTTTATTCTTTTCAATTGTAGTTTTTAATATGGCAAACAACAATTCATTCAACATTCGATCAATTCTCGAAAAGGAGAAGTTGAACGGGAAAAACTTCCTTGACTGGCAAAGGAACTTGCAAATAGTTCTTATGCAGGAAGAAAAGGAGTATGTCCTAGATGAGGCGATGCCCGAAGCTGCAGGCGACGGGGTCACTCAGGCAGCCCTCAATCGTTGGATTGATGCCAACAAGGATGTGAAATGTCTAATGCTCGCCACCATGAGTGCGGATCTGCAGAAAACGTTCATCAACTCAGATGCTTTCACAATCATCAGTGAGTTGAAGAACATGTTCCAAGATCTGGCTCGAGTCGAAAGATTCGAGACTCATAGGCAAATTCTTGAGACCAAGCTTAAGAAAGGCGAGCCCGTAAGTCCACATGTTCTCAAAATGATTGGACTCATTGAGAATATGAGTCGGCTGGATAAGCAATTTTCTCAGGAAATGGCTATAGACACCATCCTCCATTCTCTTCATAGCGGGTATGATCAGTTCAAACTGAACTACAGTATGAATAGTCTGGACAAAACGCTCACTGAGCTTCACGGTATGCTGAAGACCGCTGAAAAGACGCTCAAAGGTGATAAGCAGGATGTGCTTATGGTGCGTGGGGGCAAGTTCAAGAAATCTGGAAAGAAGAGGAATGCTAAGAAAGGTGGCAACAAGGCCAGCCCAACTAAGCAAACTGGCGCCAAATATGCAAAGAGGAAGGTCAGTCAACCCACTTCTGAATCCGAATGCTTCTACTGCAAGAAGAAGGGGCATTGGAAGAGAGATTGCTTGAAGCTAAAGGAAGATCAGAAGAACGGAACAGTCGTTCCATCTTCAGGTATTTTCGTTATAGACTGTATACTTGCTAATTCAACTTCTTGGGTATTAGATACAGGTTGTGGCTCACACTTATGTTCCAATCCACAGGGACTAAGAAGAAGTAGAAAGTTAAGCAAGGGTGAAGTCGACCTACGAGTGGGAAATGGAGCACGGATTGCTGCATTAGCCGTAGGAACTTACTATTTGTCGTTGCCCTCCGGGCTAGTTTTGGAACTGGAAGAATGTTTCCATGTTCCAAGTCTTACTAAAAACATCATTTCAGTTTCTTGCTTAGATGCTAAGGGATTTTCCTTTTTAATAAAAGACAATAGTTGTTCGTTTTATTTTAAAGAGATGTTTTATGGATCTGCTAGATTAGTCAATGGACTTTATTTATTAGATCACGACAAACAAGTATATAACATAAATACAAAAAAGGCCAAAAAGGATGATTCAGATCTCACCTATCTGTGGCATTGTCGATTAGGCCATATAAACTTGAAACGCTTAGAAAGACTTCAAAAGGAAGGAATTCTAGAGCCATTTGACTTAGAGGATTATGGTAAATGCGAATCATGTTTACTTGGCAAAATGACAAAGCAACCTTTCTCTAAAGTTGGAGAAAGAGCAAATGAACTATTGGGTTTAATCCATACAGATGTATGTGGACCAATGAGTACAAATGCTAGAGGTGGTTTCAGCTACTTTATCACTTTCACTGATGACTTCAGTAGGTATGGTTATGTCTACCTAATGAAGCATAAGTCTGAATCCTTTGACAAATTCAAGGAATTTCAGAGTGAAGTAGAGAATCAATTAGGCAAGAAGATTAAGGCACTGCGGTCTGATAGAGGCGGTGAATATCTGAGCTATGAATTTGATGACCATCTGAAAGAATGTGGAATTCTATCAGAATTGACTCCTCCTGGAACACCACAATGGAACGGTGTGTCGGAACGGAGGAACAGAACCTTGCTAGACATGGTCAGGTCAATGATGGGTCAGGCCGAACTTCCATTAGAATTTTGGGGACATGCACTAAATACAGCTGCACTCACTATAAATAGAGCTCCGTCTAAAGCTGTCGAAAAGACTCCATACGAATTATGGTTTGGAAAGCCTCCAAATGTGTCTTTTCTTAAGATTTGGGGATGTGAAGTATACGTCAAACGATTAATTTCAGACAAACTTCATCCAAAATCTGACAAATGTATCCTTGTGGGCTATCCAAAGGAAACAAAGGGGTATTACTTCTACAATACATCTGAGAACAAAGTGTTTGTTGCTCGAGATGGTGTCTTTTTGGAGAAGGATCACATTTCCAAAATGACAAGTGGGAGAAAAATAGACCTCGAAGAAATTCGAGTCGAACAACAAACTCTAGAGAATGCTCAAGATGACATTCAGGATGAAACTCAGAGATCTTTAGAAGAATCTGGTGAGAATCATGGTCAATCTAGAAATGTTACCCCGCGTAGATCGCAAAGATATAGATCTCAACTGGAAAGGTACTTAGGTATTTTGACGAACGAGAGCTATGACGTTCTATTACTTGAAAGTGATGAACCTGCGACTTACAAGCAAGCTATGACGAGCCCTAGCTCCAAGCAGTGGCAAGAAGCCATGCAATCTGAATTAGACTCCATGTCTGAAAACCAAGTATGGGATTTGGTCGATTTGCCAGATGGCTACCAAGCCATTGGAAGCAAATGGGTTTTCAAACTGAAAAATGACAAGGATGGGAAACTTGAAGTTTTCAAAGCTAGATTGGTTGCAAAAGGTTACAGGCAAGTCCACGGTGTGGATTACGATGAAACCTTTTCACCAGTTGCAATGCTAAAGTCTATTCGAATAATGTTAGCAATCGCTGCATATTACGATTACGAAATATGGCAGATGGATGTCAAAACTGCTTTCTTAAACGGCGTTTTAACAGAAACTGTGTTTATGACACAGCCTGAAGGTTTTGAGGATCCAAAGAATGCTAAAAAGGTATGCAAGCTAAAGAAGTCAATCTACGGATTGAAGCAGGCATCCAGGAGCTGGAATATACGTTTTGATGAAGCAGTCAGTGACTTTGGTTTCATCAAGAACGCGGACGAATCTTGTGTATACAAGAAGGTCAGTGGGAGCAAAATTGCTTTCCTAGTATTATATGTCGACGACATATTGCTTATCGGAAATGACATTCCTATGTTGAACTCTGTCAAGATTTGGCTTGGGAAATGTTTTTCGATGAAGGATCTAGGAGAAGCACAGTACACATTGGGCATCAAGATTTACAGAGATAGATCTAAAAAGATGATTGGACTTAGTCAAAGTACTTATATCAATAAGGTGCTTGATAGGTTCAAGATGGCGGACTCCAAGCGAGGCTACCTACCCATGTCTCATGGAATGACTCTAAGCAAGACTCAGTGCCCAAAAACACTTGATGAGCGTAGACGAATGAATGGGATTCCATATGCATCATTGATTGGTTCAATAATGTATGCTATGATATGTACACGCCCGGATGTTGCGTACGCACTCAGTGCTACGAGCAGATACCAGTCAGACCCAGGAGAGGCGCATTGGACTGCTGCCAAGAATATTCTGAAGTACCTGAAAAGGCACAAAGATGACTTCCTGGTCTATGGTGGAGATGATGAATTAATTGTTAAAGGCTATACGGACGCAAGTTTCCAAACCGACAAAGATGATTTTGGATCACAGTCTGGGTTTGTCTTCTGCCTCAACGGAGGAGCAGTAAGCTGGAAAAGTGCTAAGCAAAGCACCATTGCGGATTCTACAACTGAAGCGGAGTACATTGCTGCACATGAAGCAGCAAAGGAAGCTATATGGCTAAGGAAGTTCATAGGAGAACTTGGTGTAGTCCCCTCCATTAAAGGACCAATAGCCCTGTATTGTGATAATAACGGAGCTATTGCACAGGCAAAAGAGCCTAGACACCACCAGAGAGTCAAGCATGTACTTCGTAGATTTCACCTTCTACGAGAGTTCGTTGAAAGAAAAGAAGTCGAGATAAGCAAAATTGGAACTGATGACAACATATCAGATCCATTAACTAAACCTCTGCCGCAGGCGAAGCACAACTCGCACACTGCAGCTATGGGAATCAAGCATGTTGGAGAATGGCTTTGATGTCTCTGTTTAATGTTTTAAAGTTTTAGAGTTTAAATCTTTGTAAAACATTATTGGTTAATCATTCACAATAAATGAAATGAATTCATTTTTCCATTTAATTTATGGTTTATTAAATGATGAGTCCCTTCAATTTAACGATATATTCAAGATAGACTGTCAGGACCAGTCCTGTGACTAAGAAATGTCTATCAAGTGAACTTGAATGTCAAAGGTTGAAAATGGTCCCTAATCGGAGTTTTCTATAAAATTGGACGCATAGAAAACGTTAGACGATTAGAATGCAAGATGACTAGTAGTTCTGTTTCTTGAACTATGTGGACATGGCAATGTCATAATCATTTGCATAGATACTTACTTTGGGAAGACTAGTATCGGACAAGACCTATGAAACTTTACTGTAAGAGATGAAAATCTGTCATGAGTAAATTTCATTAAATTATTAGACACTAAATCATCAATACCTGAGTGATTTGAGATCTTGTTTGAGAACTGGTTGCTTTGACGTTGACCAACCGTCGCACCGTAAAAGGAGGCTATAAAGGCAACGCTCAGGTAATCACCTATCAAACGAAGTCTAATCTCAAGATCGCAAGATTGGGATTGTCCTCCCATAAATCGGGATGAGATGCTTAAAAGTTGTACAAGGCCACTCGGAGAGCTAGAAACTGTGAAATGCATGGCCGTGCTCGGATGAATCATAGGCTATGATTATCTGTTTATTTGATCAGTTGAACTCTGAAACCGAGGAACACCTCTGGACGTAATAAGGATGACAACTCTTACCTTATGTTCAAGAGCAAGCATCGAGCGACAAAGGAATTAGGAAATGCACACTTGTCCCTAAGGACAAGTGGGAGACTGAAGGAAATAATGCCCTTGGTCCAAGTATGCATTCTATGTTAAGTCTAATAAATGCGGTTCAGTATTAATTAACAAGTTAATAATTCAGTGAGATCAAGTGAGCTGAATGCCTAGCTAGAGGCCGCTTCAGTTCAAGTGGAATTAATGATATTAATCCACAGCTTACTCTTGACTGAACCCGTAGGGTCACACAAATAGTACGTAAACGGATCAAGTATTTAATGGCATTAAATACTCCATCTATGAATATTCGGAACCGACGGATCTTGGTTTCAGTGGGAGCTAAGATCGTCACAGGCAAGAAATGAATACTCCGGAAAAGATGATATTGCCGGAAACGAAAATATGGATCGTATCGGAAATATAAATATTATCCAAGTCGTAGATGTTGCCGGAAACGGAAACATGGTACGTATCGGAAAATATTATCGGAAATGGAAATATTGCCAGAATCGGAAATATTGCCGGAAACGGAAATATTGTCAGAATCGGAAATATTACCGGAATAGGAAAATAATTCCGGAAACGGAAATATTAAATATTTGTTCGAAACGGAAATTAATTCCGGAATCGGAAATATTAAATATTGTTCGTATCGGAAATGAATTCCGGAATCGGAAAATTTAATCGGAAGCGCATCGTACGAATAAGCATCGGACGAGGCCTGCCGGACGAGGCCCAGCACGAAGCCAGGCCATCGCCCAGCAAGCCAAGCGCGCCGCACAAACAGCCACGCCAGGCCCAGCGCAAGGCCAGGCCCAGCAGGCTGCGCAGCGCGCACAGCGCGCACAGCACGCGCAGCGCGCAGCGCGCGCGGGCGCTGTGTGGGCTGCTGCTCGCGCGCATGCATGGGGCCCATCGTGGCAGCCGTGCGTGTGTGTGCAAGTGTTTGTGTTCGTGCACGTTTTCTAAAACATGCAGAGTTCGGTTAATGATTAAATTCCTAATTCTATTTGATAAATTAATTAAATTAGAGTTCTTGTAGGATTCTAGGTTTAATTAATTTGTATCTGAATAGGATTTCGATTCCCTTTCCATACCCCTATAAATATGAGGCTAGGGCTCACAATTTATAACAAGTTTTAAAGTATTCAAAAGTGAGTTTTTTGAGAGAAAATTAAAACACACATCTTGCTCATAAAGTGCCGAAATTTTCTAGTACCTTAAGGGCGATTCTAGTTGGTCAATCTTAAGGCGGATCCGGACGTGCTGTGGACTATCTACGGAGGGACGACACTTGGAGTCCTAAAGACTTGTTCTTGTTCGGTTCGGGCGCAGCTAGGGAGGGCACGCAACAAAGAGTATGCATCTAAATTATGCTATATGATTATGTGTAAATAATATGTTGTCCTGGGTTAATGGTTGTTTCCGCATGATTTATGTAATATCATATGTATCATAACCTAACAAATTTGTATCTGAATAGGATTACGATTCCCTTTCCATACCGCTATAAATATGAGGCTAGGGCTCACAATTTATAACACAAGTTTCAAAGTATTCAAAGTGAGTTTTTGAGAGAAAAATTCAGTCACACATTTGCCTATAAAGTGCCGAAAATAATAGTACCTTAAGGGCGATTCTAGTTGGTCAATCTTAAGGCGGATCCGGACGTGCTGTGGACTATCTACGGAGGGACGACACTTGGAGTCCTAAAGACTTGTTCTTGTTCGGTTCGGGCGCAGCTAGGGAAGGCACGCAACAAATAGTATGCATCTATTCTATGCTAAATGATTATGTGTAAATAATATGTTTTCCTGGGTTTATGGTTTTTTCCGCATGATTTATGAATTGTCATATGTATCATAACCTCACACACATCACACACACGCGCGCGCGCGCCGGGCCGGGCGCGGGCCGCGGGCCGTGGGCCGTGGGCCGTGGGCCGTGGGCCGTGGGCCTTGGGCCTTGGTACTTGGTACTTGGTACTTGGTACTTGGTACTTGGTACTTGGTACTTGGGACTTGGGACTTGGGACTTGGGACTTGGGAATGCGGTTCGCGGGCGTGGGGTGGGTTTTGTGGGTCAACCCTATTCTTTTTGGTAACTGGACCGTTTTGCTTAAGTCATTGTTACGGGAATCTGTATTGATTACGTAACCGTTGGATTAATTACCATTAATTACGTCCGTTACTACATTCAATGTCTCTGACCGTTTTTGGCTGTTGCAACATTCATTCCCTCAGCCGTTTTTGTCTGTTGCAATGCTTTCCTTCTAATTATTTAAATCAGAGTTTCAGTTCCCTTCACACAGAAAATCATACACACAAAATACGAAAACACATTCTTACTCTCACACAAAATTGCTCTCGGTTTTGGGCATACGTTCTGACTCCATCCGGCTTTGTGAGTGCACACAACGTCGGAGTTGCGCTAATCCTGGAGGGCGACCGCATTCTGTTCTACTGCACCGGGAGGTAGCGCGGAATCGTCTTTTAGGACAGTGGGTGTCCACGACGCAACAATTGTTCTTCGTTCAGTTCATCGAATCAGATAAGTTTGTTCTAATTTTCGCTTTAATCGCAACAAATCAATGGCTTGCAATCACTGTATTTCAGTTTTCTAGCAGTGAGGGGCACTCCTAGATATTTGAAAGGGAAAGAACCTTGCACCATGCCCAAAGAGTTCCTAATACTTTGTTCCTCCAAAGCAGTGACACCAGAAATATACACACTACTTTTATCATGATTAGCAGCAAGACTAGGAGCTTCAGAGAATTTTGAAAAAGCTTCAAAAATAATCTGAACTGAATTGTGATCAGCTCTGGAAAATAGCAGTAAATCATCTGCAAACATCATATGACTGATGTTCAACTTTTTGCATCTAGGATGAAAGTTAAAACCAGTGACAGTAGTTGCAGTTTGAAGACACCTGGACAAGTATTCCATTCCTATAGCAAATAAGAAAGGAGACACAGGGTCACCTTTCCTTAAGCCTTTCTTTGCAGGAATGGGAGGAGTGGGATAGCCATTCAGCAGAATTGAATAGGAAACTATGTACAGACAAGCCATGATCCACTTCACAAATTTACTAGGAAAACCTAGTTCATGGAGCATAGTTTTGAGAAAAGGTCATTCTAAGGAGTCATAAGCCTTCCTTGATTAGATCTATTTTGATCATGCATCTTGGGGAGATGTATTTCCTGTCGTAGCCTTTGATCAATTCAGAGGCAAGAAGAATGTTGTCTGCTATAGATCTTCCAGGAATGAACCCAGTTTGAGAATTGCTAATAATGGTTCCATTATTGGTTGCATCCTTGTTGTGAGGATTTTAGCAATAATCTCGTAAGTTACTGAACAACAGGCAATAGGCCTAAATTCAGAAATTTTTGAGGCATTTTGAACTTTTGGAACCAAAGTGACAACTGTATTGTTGATTTGTTTCAGCAATTTCCCAGAATCAAAAAACTCCATAATTGCTTGGTAAACATCCTCCTTGATCACTGGCCAAGCTTTTTTGAAGAAGCAACTATTCAAACCATCAATACCAGGAGCTTTAGATATATCAATGCCCTTAAGAGCATCATCAATTTCCTGTACAGAAATAGGTGCAATTAAAAGCATTCTCATTAGATAGGGTACTCCCTCTTTAACAACTGTAACATCAACACCTTAGAGAGAAGGAGCAGCAGATCCCACCAAGGCAGTGTAAAATTGTTTGATCTCCTCAGTAATGTCATCCACAGTGGTTAATCAGTTGCCATTGTTATCATAGAGAATGTCAATGTTGTTTCTTTTATGCCTCTCTTTCATTGCTGAAAAGAAGAATTTATTATTTGCATCCCCCAGCTTTAACTGGCTTTCTGTTTATAGGCACTCTCTTGAACTTATATTATCTGAACTTATTTTGTCTGAAATAAATCAAAAGTAGTCGAACAGAACGTAGCCTTATTTCTGTTTAGATTGCTCCCTAAAATAATCAAGGCCTCAAGGGGCTTAGGGCTATCTATAATTGTCATATTATGTAGTCGTGTGTGCGTAAAGATGCAAATGAGTCGAGTCAAGCCGAGTAATAACCTTATCAAGCTAAGCTTGTTAAGGAATATTTGTGCTCGACCCAAACCCGTTTAGTAAAATACTTGCTCGGGTTCGAATTGTGCTTGCTCGTTTGTATTTCGAGCTCGAGCTCAAATCAAACGAGCTTTAGTAAATGAACTTTGCAACTCCAACTTTCTATAATGATAAAAGAAAGCTTTAATAGGTAAAGATCATCAAAATTTTAATATCAAAATTAAATCACCCATTGCAAATGAATACTATATGATTTAGGGATTTTTGAAGAGGAAGCCGGCATATGAATATATGATTTAGTGATTCAAGCAAATTTACCTTGATTATTGAGATTCTAGACGTATCATTCCTAAAATTGGTTTTTTTTACCATATTAAACATGGACTTTACCATTATACGCGCATAGTACTAAATAATATACATTCTACAATTAGTTTGTATTATTTTATTAAAATATTTTAGGAGGTATTATCGAGTTATAAGCGGGCTTCTAACGAGTTATAAACAGGCTGTTCATGAACACTAACGAGTCAAACGGGATGTTGTTCGAGTAAAGCTCGTTTAATAAACGAGCCTTAAATATTTGCTCAAGCTCGTTTAATTGGTTAATGAACGAGTTTTGCCCGAGCTTTGTCCGATCTTGTTCGGAACGTCCTAGCTCCTTTACAGTCCTATGTGTGCGTGGAAGCAGACGTACGTTACGCTGTTTCATATTAAAAAGAAAAGATGGACAAGGCAATGGTAACCTTGTGAGTTACTGTAATAAGTTACTATCCTATATGATTGATCAATTGATTTATTTTGTGCATTTAGATCTAACATCACTCCGTAGATTAGTATTGTTACTTCGATCCTAAAGTTGAAATAGGTAATCGTTAAATGTTACTACGTAATACGGAGTAGCATACTCACTCTGTTCCGTAATTTCTATACTCAGTTTCCGTTTTTAGAGTTTTAAGGAACGTACGGCGAGAGTATATAATTTATATATATTGACTAATGCATGGTATCTTAAGGCATTCCATACTAGACATTGTTAAACAGAATTGGCAAAAGGGTCAAAAATATAGAGGGACAGTTAGTTAGAAGTAGCATTAAATACTTGGGGTTCCACTTCCACTTGGAGGTCAATTATATGTCCTAAATGTAGACAAGGACTGCCCCCAACAAAGAATAATGAATTTGACTGATTTATTATTCAATTTCATACCATATATTCTATGAGTATTATGTCCTCTGCCCCCATTATTATGTTGAATATTGCATCCAAAGGGAAATCTAAATACTTCTATTTATTGAGTTTTACAATTATTTTTTACATTATCTAAAACCTTAAGTTGGATAATTTTGGAGAGATTATATGCCATTTAGGTTTACAATATGAAATTAGAGGTTAAACAAATTAAAGCTCTCCAAGGGTTATGACCTTTAAATCTTGAATTTGAAAGATGAATAATTAATTATCCACGCATTGATATTTTGATCATTTCTACTGTTACTATACACCCGTTTGTTCAATAAAAATTGTTGTTAAAAAGGAAAAAGAAATTATATGCCATTTACGTTTACAATAATGGAAAAAAAAATCAATTGCTCTTTTAGGGGAGAATTTAAAATTTTCTAATCAATTACACTTTTAAGATAAAATAGTACTAGTAATTGCCCCTTAGAATAGATAAAACAAAAGGTCTTACGCGTACCAGGTGTACAATAAATTTATTGTACACCAAGATAACTTTAACCCTTTTTTTTGGTAACTTTAACCTAGTTTTGGTTAACTTTTATATTAGTAAAAAAATTAATAGATAAATATTTTAAAGGGTTAAATGATTAATTTTATACATTATTAGTGATTTTGAAGAAATAAGTTTTACTAAAATGAAAAAATTTATCACTTAAAAATAGATAACGTTTACATAAATAAGCTTAACTTTTAAGCATTTTGGGTTAACTTTTACTCCGGTGTACAATATTTATTGTACACCCATTGTAAATAAGAATTTGTGTAGATAAAATACTAGTAGTACATGAATTGAAAGTTGCTTTTAGAATTTTTATAGCCCTAGTTGTGCATAGAAGTGTGGATTGTATATTCTCATTAATTAAGTAACGTAAAAAAAAAATTAGGAAAAAGAAAAGATTATCATAAAAACTTTATCTAGATTTATTGTCGTACTAAATATATTTAGGTTAACGATAATAGGAGACTACATGGAAACTAGGTTGAGGCGTGCTATTACTACGATTTATGATCCTATATTGGCTATATCCTCCATATTTGCGACAAGAGGTATCTTTATGAGTTGTATCAAGGGCTAAATCACTTCACTTCTGCTGAATTATAAATTATTGAAAAAGTACGTCTGATTCGGAAGCTGCTCATGTATCCCAAGGTACCAAATAAAAACATACCACTACAAGAAATTGTACTATTAACGACGGGAAATTCCGTCGTGAAAGGCCAATAATAGTTGATTAACGACGGGATTTCCTGTCGCAAACCCGTCATAAAAGGGGTCGTCGTTAATAGAAATCCCGTCGTAAAAGACATTTGCGACGGTTATTCCCGTCATTGTTTGGTTGTTAGCCCCGTCGCAAAAGGCTTTTGCGACGGGATTTTTAACCCGTCGTAATTAGGTTGTCGTTAAAGATACAAATTCTTGTAGTGTACCCTGAGCTTTTATTGATTGTTTTCACATAAGCAATCCTACATATGATTAAAATTTAAATCTAATATATTAAATGGTATTTGAATTTGCAATTTTAGACCAATCACAACTCAGGGTTTCATACTCTGAGAATACATGTAGCCTTATCGGTCTGATACCCTTAATAACTGTCAAAACACATATTATATCGCCAATGTTCTACATACTTGTCATATTAAGATGTAATATGACGGTTAAATAAGTGTAAGATAATGTTATTTGAGAGAGGTTTTTTTTTCCCTTGAGATGGGAGTTTGGGAGAGGGGTTGCGTAATTCTAACCTCAACTAGTGAAATGTTTAAGATTTTTAATATCAAATGAGATGATCGATACTTCAGATTTGAGATTGAAATGCCGATAATTGTACTATGAAGCATATGTTCTTTTCCCTTTATTTTTAATTTTTAAGAATACTAATATGTTATTCCCAAATTCTTATATGAGACTGTCCTCACCATCAACTGATGGTGAGACCAGTTCACACTTGCGAATTTAGGTATATTACTTCTATAGTTTAGACATGTTACTTTTTTTTTATAATTTTAGAGGAGGTACTATTTTTAGTTTAGGTATGTTACTTCTATAGTGTATACATGTTACTTTTTTTTATACGGAGTAGTTTTAGGGGAGATACCTTCTTAGTTTAGGTATGTTGCTTCTATAGTTTAGACATGTTACTTTTTTTTTAATTTTAGAGGAAGTACTTTTTTTAGTTTAGGTATGTTACTTCGTCTATAGTTTATACATGTTACTTTTTTTATACGGAGTAGTTTTAGGTTAGATACCTTTTTAGTTTAGGTATGTTACTTCTATAGTTTAGACATGTTACTTTTTTTTTTTAATAATTTTAGAGGAGGTATTTTTTTTAGTTTAGGTATGTTACTTCTATAGTTTAGACATGTTACACTTTTTATATAATTTTAGATGAGGTACTTTTTTAGTTTAGGTATGTTACTTCTATAGTTTAGACATATTACTTTTTTTTATACGGAATAGTTTTAGGGGAGGTACATTTTTAGTTTAGGTATGTTACTTCTATAGTTTAGACATGTTACTTTTTTTTATATAATTTTAGAGGAGGTACTTTTTTAGTTTAGGTATGTTACTTTTATAGTTTAGATCTGTTACTTTTTTTTTAATAGTTTTAGGGGAGGTACGCTATTGGTTTCGCGTTCGTCACACCATCAACTTGATGGTGTGACTGGTCTCACAGGAGACACACTGTATGTTATTGGATTTTTCTATATTGTACCCCTATCATTTTTTGATATCTAGGTTGTGCCCGTACATTTAAAAGCTTCCACGTTATACCCCTTTACTTGTAGAATATAGTTAACCTTGTCCTTGTTGTTAATTTACGTTTAAAATTTTCACTACTTATTAAACAAGCCGAGGTTTTTCTATATTATAATCAAGCTTATGTTCGGTGATAACTTTGAAAAACCCTATCTCAGGTTACTTTAGAGCGATTTCCTTCAATATTGCTTAAAGATCCAATAATTCCCTAAATACGTTACTTTTTAAGTTATTTCCGACCATACCGTCCACGTAAGCAAGGGAGAAAAAGAAGTAATTTTTTTTTTCCGGTTCAGCATTGAACCGCCATATGAGATAGCGGTTTCGTTTTAAAGCAAACCGCCATCTCAGATGGCGGTTCAATGTTATAAACCGCTATCTCAGATAGCGGTTTGCATTAAAACATAACCGCTATCTCAGATGGCGGTTTACTTACTTGTAAATTATTTTTAACATGAATTACAGTTTAAATAGAAATATAATTTAGAAGTAACCTTTTGTGACATCAATTGTGTCTGTAGCTCAGTGGATAGAGTGGGTTATTTCTATGCAGGAGGTCGTGGGTTCGAATCCTACCTTAATGTGTTTATTTCTTTTTAACCATTTATTAATATTAATTATAAACATTTCCAATTTTACCTTTTCAAACATTAGTGTTTGTAGCTCAGTGGATAGAGCTTTTGTTTCCTAAGTAGAAGGTCGTGGGTTCGACCCCTAGTTAATGCGGTTTTTTTTTTTTTACCATTTATAAATAGTACGTGATTATAAACCGCTATCTCAGATAGCGGTTTACTTAAGTCAACCGCTACCTGAGATAGCGGTTTAGTGTCGCTTCGTTAAAAAAAAAAAGACCGGTTTTAATGCTGACGTGGACGGTATGGTGGGAATTAAGTTAAAAAGTGGCGCATTTTGGGAATTTGACGTTCTTTAAACAATATTGAAGGAAATCGCTCGGTTACTTTATGCAAAGAGAGGATTAGCTAGGCATGTTTAATTAAGACACATTTTGCCCACTACTCGAGATTGATACCAAGCGTGTCCAATTCTTGGTGTTCTCATTCTAGTCTAAAAAGGTCAAACACTTATTCAATAATAATATTTTCTCCCTAAAAATCAGTCATGTATACATCTAGTTTCATTTAAAAGTTGAGTAAGATTTCTATAAAGTATCTTTAACAAAAAGGTAACATTATTGACCATGAATATATTAATTGATATTTTATTAAAAAATGTACTCCGTATTACATAATTAATGTACGTTATGCACTTCTGCTATTTGATTAAGGCATGTACGTAAGAGTCCATTTCGTTACTTGCAACACGTACTCCCCTTTAACACACAATTTAAAGGAGGTTTAGAGATTAGAGAAGGTACACTACCAATAAGAACAAATAGTAGTAGTGTTGCGGTTTATATCTTCAATTCTATTCCATAAATACGGTATAAATCGAGAAAATGTTAATTTGTACTCCCTCCGTCTTTTTTTTGTTCTTTACGTTTGGCATTTTTCACGCGTTTTAACGATTAATTAATTTGCATCGAGATTTCTCAATTTTTTTTATTTAAACAAGATAAATTACGTTTATTTATAATGTTTTTACTTTTATTAAAATTCTGATATTGGGAAATGAGAAAATTTAAATGTCCCAATAAAAAAGTGTGAAATATTAAATGACCCAATGAATTTAATTGGTTAAAATAATAATTGGACACACATTTTGATAGAATACTAATTCATTTATGTGATAATATAAAAGGAAATGTAAAGAATATTTTGAAATATCCAAAAAGGAAAATGTAAAGAACAAAAAGAGACGGAGTGAGTATTTATTAAACCTTGCAAAGATTATTGACGTCGTCTTTCGATATAGCATTGTCATGAATCGTCATGGTGTATATAAGTCTTCATGTAAATAAGAGTTGATGCAATCTTACATACTTAAAACTAAACTTTGATGGTATCTACCACCACTACATAAATAAATTGTTGACATAAACCCTAGCTATCCTTTTCTTTTAGTATTGTCTATGTCTCTAACGTAATAACGTTGACAAGTTCTCTCCACTAATATTCAAGGCAATTTGCATTTATGAAAAATGAAATCAATCTTACAACTGCTCCATCACATTTATCTTTTTGCACACAACATAGCTAGGGAATTTTAAATTGCTCATACTATAGAACGCTAAACATGTCAGTCTACTTAATATAACGTAATATTTGCTGAAACAACACCAATTATTAGGCTCGGTTAGTTCATCTTAGTTCATGACGTTATTGCTTATTATAACTCGGATCAGATAAAGAGAAATAAGGTGAACGAAATGAAGCCTTAGTCAAGTACTTCTAACCGCAAAACATTAGTAAGAGCTATGCACAACAACATAATGAGGGGTTTGTGTTGTGTTGGGTACTTGGGTTTGTGTTGTGGTGCATTTTAAGAGCGAGTGAAATAGTTATTGTCATCAACGTTAACTTCTCCATAAATTTTGTGTTTCCCTGACTTAAGATAAGTACAGAGTAATTTAGATTGATCCCTAAAAGTTGGCTAATCTAGTTCATGCTTATACGAGGAAAAGATGGTCGTGGGCCATCCCGAATCAGCGTGCTTTGAGTCTATATGGGTTTGCCCCATGCCAAACACACTTGTTGCGTGGTGTGTCACGCAGAAAATTTCGAAAGGGCGGTCCAACGACCCAAGTCTACGAGTCATGTCTAAGACTGATTTCACTCAATTTAACGTGATTTGTCTTGTCCGATCGTCTGTGTTACTTCGACACTCCTATCTTGGGCTCATACCCGTGTCGACCCAACGCGACACTGATCCGGGTATGGAATTCGTACCGGATCTTTGGCCGGTCAGTCAGACATGGTTGGTCAGCCCCTGTTTTAAGAAAATTTCCAATATAGTTTTAACTAGATTTTAGCCCGTGCGATGCACGGATTCTATTAAATTTTTATGTTTAAATAAAACTCCTATATATATATATATACCAATTTATATATTATATTAGATTAGTTTTTTTTATTTCTCATTGAATTTAATTTCATATTTATTTTTTAATTATGAGAGTGTTTGTTTTTGGATGAAATTATATCTACGTAATATGAATAATTAATTGATAAAAATTTCTACGTGATAATTAATTATTTATCTATGTGGCACTCGACTTTTTTAATTCAAAATTAATTTTTAATTCTTATTTTTCATTGGCGGAAACCATTATATTTACTACGTGGCGCTCTAATATTGGATTAATGATTGATTTTAAATTGAATTTTATTTATTTTATTTTAGATTAGTGTTTGATTTTGGATGAATTTTATTTTAGATTTTTTTTTAGAGTGTTTGATTTTAGATGGAGTTGTGTATATTAACAATTAATTAATTAAAATATCTACGTGGCACCTAATTATCTACGTGGGAATCGATTTTTTTAATTCAAAAATAAATTAGAAATCTTATTTTTCATTGGCCGAAAGAATTAGTAATCCTAGGTGGCGCTCTAATATTTCAGCAAATATGCCTCCTTTATATATATATATATATATATATATATATATATATATATATATATATATATATATATATATATATATATATATATATTAGATTAATTAATTAAAATATCTACATGGCACCTAATTAATTATCTACGTGGAAATCAATTATTTTTTAATTATTAGAGTGTTGATTTTCGATGGAGTTGTATATATTAGTAATTAATTAATTAAAATATCTACGTGGCACCTAATTAATTATCTACGTGTCACTTGATTTTTTAATTCAAAAAGAAATTAAAAACCTTATTTTTCATTGGCCGAAACCATTAGTAATCCTAGGTGGCGCTCTAATATTTCAGCAAATATTCCTCCATTGGCCGAAGCCATTAGATTTTTCTACGCGGTGCTCTAACATTGGATTAATGTTTAATTTTAAATTGAATTTTATTTATTTTATTTTAGATTATTGTTTGATTTTGGATGAATTTTATTTTAGATTTATTTTTTTATTATTAGAGTGTTTGATTTTAGATGGAGTTGTATATATTAGTAATTAATTAATTAAAATATCTATGTGGCACCTAATTAATTATCTACATGGCAATCGATTATTTTTTAATTATTAGAGTGTTTGATTTTCGATGGAGTTGTATATATTAATAATTAATTAATTAAAATATCTACGTGACACCTAATTAATTATCTACGTGACATTTGATTTTTTTAATTCAAAAAGAAATTAGAATTCTTATTTTTCATTGGCCGAAACCATTAGTTATGCTAGGAGGCGCTCTAATCTTTCAGCAAATATGTCTCCTTTATATATGTATATTAGATTAATCCTATATCTGTTTGATTAGAAATAAAACTCACTTTGTTATTTGTTTAAAGCATGGGCTGCTTTAAGAAAACTTTTTCAATCTTTTTTTCAAAAGAAATTTAATTCTTATTTTCTTTTCCTTTAATTTATTTATTTTTCTGTAACTTTTTTTCATGTCCCCATACCCGTGTCTAAAATTAGGACAGGGTCCCCATGTCTTGAAATTTTAACTTTACTGGGACACTCGAATCCATACCCCTATCCGACACCCATACCCGAGTCCGAGTAACATAACCGGTCGTGCCTTGTCGTACTTTTTCTCAAAGAATACGGCCTGAATTCAACCTACGACCTATCGTTCGTGCCCATGTCAAGTCGTGCCTTTTCAGTGCCCATGTCGTCCGATATTTTTTCGTCATTGACCGTGCCGTGTATCCAACCGGCCCGTGCACAGGCCTGCCCGGCCCGAACAGTACAAGGGTAGGAAAATTGCTCCCCTGTTTTTAGAAAACCACATGATCTCTTCTTCTTACTTTACAGAAAAAGAGTGATGCAAACATAGACCACCGCAAAGAAACTTGCCAGTTGAAAATGCTGGTATCTCATAGAAATGTTGGAAAACCCAATAAATAAACACATTATTATTATATGACTACATATTTGACTTTTTAGCACCTGATACTTTATGTTCTTCACAATATAAAACTAAAAATAAATATTTTTTGCACTTCTTAAAATGAAAAAAAAAAGGAGCATACAAAAATAGCAACTGCATGGATCACGAAGAAGTGTGGGGTGTCAGAACTGAGAAGGAATAAGTTGGAAACCCAAGGAAAAACAGTCCAAACCTTTGACTTTAAACATTTCATGATCACCTCTTTTTATTATAATTCGTGACAAATAATTAACAAATCTCAATAAAATACATGTCAAAGATTAGCAATTAACAATATCTTAATTTTACGTTATGGTCACATTAGCATAACCCCACTAGTCACGGGTCAAAAAGTGACCAAGTGGGGTTAGCTAAATAGTTTACTTAATAACAACAAAATGGTTAATAGTCTAAATAATTAAACTCATCTTTCAATTTAAATCGTTCTAGACCTCTAGGAGGTGACACTCTTATAGTCTTAGTCTTGGACTACTTCAAGATGTGAAAAG
The DNA here is from genome assembly GCF_020520425.1 of Spinacia oleracea. Taxonomy (NCBI): domain Eukaryota; kingdom Viridiplantae; phylum Streptophyta; class Magnoliopsida; order Caryophyllales; family Amaranthaceae; genus Spinacia; species Spinacia oleracea. The sequence continues at coordinate 14,278,418 of NC_079489.1, read as the reverse complement.
GATAAGCCTAGAATCATTTGTCACATTTAGGCATGTTTGGTTAGGGGATTTGAAACAGAAATAGCTTATTTATGCAAATTAGCTTGTTGATTACTCCCGCCGTCCCTTAATATTCGCACCGGTTTGACCGGTGCGGAGTTTAAGATATTTGAATTGACTTATTAATTTAATGAGTGGTAGTTGATAGTGGGGTATTTTTTAATATAATTAGTGAGAAATGGGTAAGGGGTGGGAAGTGGTGAGTGAGGAATGTGGATTTTTAAATGATTTTTTGTAGGGAGTAAGGGTATAGGTGGGGTAGTATGTAAGTGTGAGAAATAATATAATATTGGTAAAGATTTCCATTTGTAGAAGTGGTGCAAGTATTAAGGGACGACCCAAAAAGAAAAGCGGTGCGAATATTAAGGGACGGAGGGAGTACTTCGTATTTCAAAAACTATTTTAAGGGTTCGATTAAAAACTATTTAAAAGAGCTTTTTCACTCCAAAAAGCTTGTGTAGAAAACAATTGGAAGAGCTTTTGGCTGGTTGATTACTTTGCAATTTAACAATCAAAACAACTAACAGAGTATCTACCAAACATTTCTACACAAACAACTAAAGCTCTTTTATTTTCACCTTATTTTCACTTATTTCGAATAAAATATGTGTAGATAGGTTTGATACGTTCAGAAAAAATAAGAATTACCCAACTAATAACTTAAATAAGTAATGATTAGTTATGCGGAGTAATAAGTTCGGACAAGTTCATGTAAGTTCATATAAGTTCAGAAAAGTACAGCTGAGTTCAGATCAGTTTAGATAAGTTCATATAATATAAGTTACTAAGTAAAATCAGGTGAATATAATGCATCATAAATACAATCAATTGATCAACCATCTGATGTAATCAACTAGTCAAACTAACTAACATAACCCGCTAATAGCGCGTAACAAAACGTGGCCTTAATGTCTCACTCTCTGTCTTATGGCCTGATTTTAACAATGTTACCAACAAACGGAGAAGCCGTGACACACTTTGAGATCGTGGGACATAAGATGAACATAGGATGTGAACTACACCTAGCAAAACTACATAAAATCCAATCATCTGTACATAAATTAAGGACAAATTGCTGCTGACATATATCTCACGCATTTTTGTTAGATAAATAAACCGACAGCTTTTACTTTATAACATAAAGATTTCAAATGTTTGAACTTTGAACTACGAATTATTCCATTTATATGATCAGTATGACCATGAGTCAATATCATCTACTCCACAAAAGAAAACTACAAGACTGACTCAGTCAAAGCTTTTGATAACACCAAATTTTCTTATCAAAATCACGGCTAAAACAAAGATTAGTGGTGATAATTTCAACAACATAAACCGATTCCAGCCAATGGAAAACCATAGTGAAAAGAAAGATTTGACTATTTCACGACTCGACTGCGAAAAATCCGAAATCTGGGGGAAGAATACAAAACGAGACTACTGCTGAAATTATAAGATTGTGATATAATTTAGTTTTTATAAGGAACATACAATACATGCACTAGCCTACTTCAAATATTGAAGTTTAAGTGAACTCTCAAAAAGAAAAGCAAGGGAAACCACCTCCTTATACAGGTTGCCAGCGGCTGTTTCACAAATCTGTATCGGTAATAGATGGGACAGCTGCTTGGCGTCTACGTTGATGAACATCCCAATTGTAAACACGGGCGATTGTAACCTGCCAATTCATGAGTTACAGTTAGTTATGTTGTATCTTAGTACAATAAATAGCAACTATGTTTTACAAACTTCCACATTCGGGCCTATAAGAAGGCCCTAAGTGTAAGCATCTGGGTAATGGTATGATGGTGATTATAGAATAATTAAGAGAAGTCGAATTCAAAGAGTGATCTAACAATCCTTCCAAAATTCAGAAGACAACACAATCGTCATACCTCGTGAGTGGCTTTTATAAAAAGTTCCCTGATCCCTTTCTCACTTTTCCCCACCAAAAGGAAGGGAGAAGGGCTGGGCATACGCTCACACGAGCTGACATTTTAAACATTTATTGGTATTGGTTTTCACTTTTCCTTGCCCTTTAAAACATGAGATCTACACCAGAGATATGCCAGCAAACAGGAATGCAACTCCACTAACTAATAGCATAACACACCTGTGTAATTGTCGTTTGATCTCTTATAAATTGAAGATCACCAACCAGCACCTCTAAACTGGCTTTGGCATTTTCCAGATTCTTTTGTAAAAGAGTATTGGCCTGTAAAAGAGTTGCATTGATATATGAGACTTGAATGCGTTAAATATTTGGTCTGAAATAATTCCGAGGACAAATAGCAACCTCTTCGCATGAATACTCCAGCATCACATTTGCCCCCAGCCATAAGCATACTGAATCTGAATCCTCAATACAAGCTCGTGAAAATATGCCTTCAGAGACCTCAAAATCAGCTAGCAGGGGCTGCACATCATTAGAATGCTTATCAGATCACTTCTGAAACATACCTCATTAGCAGGTGCAATGTAAATGCAATAAACAAAACAGCAAATTGATTTTGGATCAAATTCTAGAAAACTGTGCTATTTGACCGTTCAATTCCTAAATTAAAAAATCAATCAAGAAGAATAATTTGTCTATACTGCCATCTAGAAACTTGAAGTCATTTGTTGTAGTCAAGTTCTATAAATTGAAATCCAGTCAACCTTTTCTTATGGCTTAGAGTATAATGTTATACTCCGTACAAAGTACTACACAAAGGACCAAAACCCACTCTACTCGCAGCTCACAAGAAAACACTTCCTTGACTCCTTGGCTTTGGAGGTCGGATTTTCCTCATATGCTAACTGGAAGTGGTCTAGCCGTTCTATTCAATCTAAGTTGTCATAAACAGATGAAAGCAAGTTCAGGGTCAGCTCTTATGGCACATGTTCTTATGTCAATCGAAGGAGCCAGCTCTGAACACAAGGTTCTTCTGTACAGATTTGTCATACTGAAATTACTGCATCTTTTCTGCTCAGACAGCACCAGTCAAGAAGAGATTGTATGATACACATCTTTCTGATCTCTCCTAACAAAGCCACTATAAAAAGAATTTCAAAGGGGCTGGAAGAAGGAGAAAATTGTAATCTCGTGTGAGCCAGACAATATCCAGTTAGCTAATTGGACATGCTCAGTTCTCCCTAATAGCAACAATCTGCTAGTGTGGATCCTAAATTAGGATGAAACTCAAACTAATTGCATGAAGAAAAAAAAATTGCAACACATTGATAAGTTTAAAGGATCCAACTCGACAAAGCATGCCCTGGTCAAGATTGACTACAGAAGTACTACATTGACCACTAAGCATATTCCTGTAAACCAAAGGGGATTACAGAAAGTTCTTGTAATAGGAAAAGTTTTTTTTTATTTTAAAAAAAAGGCTACTCACGGAAATAAAAAAAGAAAATAAGGACTCTGTACTGATTGTAATAGGAAAAGTTTTTTTTTATTTTAAAAAAAAAGGCTACTCACGGAAATAAAAAAAGAAAATAAGGACTCTGTACTGATTGAAAAAGTAGCATCAACTTCCACGGAGATAAAGAGATGGGAAGATTAACCAACTATTTGCCAAGCCAACTTGGTATGTTGATAGCCAACATATTTGCAGAGGCAGCTTGGCTATATTCTTATGTACTGGATCAAACCAAGCAATGGAGTAATTGAAAAGGCGGCAAGGCCACATGGTAACACTGTAACCGTACAGCTTCGAAGGAGTTTCAAGAATTTAACACTTTTTGTTATCAATCATAGATAACCGTACAAAAACCAGAAACATAAAGAGCAACAAAGCAATTACAGCTTTAGACACATCTGGTGTTGGCGATTAAGTTAAAAAACAGTCTTCACTGCTAATTGCAAAATAAACAACCCTATTATGACTTCCTCATTAGCACAAACTTTGGTGTGGGCATTTGAGTACATGGTTGACTGCCGTGTTGGAAGTCGGAAGAGACACGTCTTAGTTCATCTCACATGTAAAATAAGTTGTAGTGTTCTTAGTTTTAAAAAGCGCAAAGTGCACTGAAGCGCAAAAGGGCCCGGGAGCTTAAGCGAAAGCTCACGCTTTTCGTAAGCGAAGCGCACCCAGAAAGAAATAATAAATTTTCAAAAGTTCAGAAAAGATGGAGAAAATATGGAAAGAAAAGATGAAAAAGAAAAGAGAAATCGAAAAGATGAAAGAAAAATTCAGAATCCGACAAAAGGCTAGAGAAATCGGCTACGGAAAAAAATTGCACTAGGGTTATCAACCCCCCCCCCCCCCCCCATATTCGTTTTTAAAAAAGAAGATTAAGTCACGTGGCTTTATTTTTTAATTAAAAAGAAGGGTTTGTTGTTCCCAGAAGACTACAGGAAGCGCAAAAGCGCTAGGAAGCGCAAAAGCGCTAGGAAGCGCGCATTTCCTGTATGTCGCTAGGCTTCGGCTGGCAGAAGAACGCAAGCGCGCTTAAGAGAGTGCCCGGGATTCCGAGCTAGCCCGAGCTTCCAGGGCTTTAAGCGCGCTTTTAAAAACTGAGGTAGTGTTGCACTTACGAGAAAATTTTGTCCAGCATTTTACAGAGTGTGAGGCTGTTATATTAAGAGTGTGAAACTGTGCACAAGCTAGATGAAGTTTTCAATCTTGTTTTCATCATTACTCTTCTTTTTAATATTATCGAGCTCCTATGCAATTTGTGCTTAATGTCTAATGTAAGAAATTAGATATTATTCAACGTAAAAACATTATAACTTTAAGTATTAAAGTCCACCTCAGAGAAAATATTTAAACATAATCTTTGGAAAGGGGCAGAAGAAAACCACGTATCTTGAAACTAAACGTGTTAACTTTTAGATAAACCTATGTGCCGTAGTAGCGGAAGAGAAGGTCAGACATGTGCAGGCTTATCAACAATAACAAAGACACTACCCTTAATATGAAACACAAGGACCATCTACTCTACTACTGAGAATATACCTTTGTAAAGTCCATTTCTTAACAAAATGTTAAGGTTGTTGCACACATACTAAGGATTTAGAAGCAGCAAGTAACAGTACCTTTTTAGAGAGCGGTCGGCATTTTAATAAACCGGTAATAAAGATTAGGGAGTAAGAAATGTTAGCCAAAAGGAAAAGATTATAAACATCAATTGTGTTTTGAGACAAAGGTACCTGATAGACATTGATTTCACTGAGTAAAGTATACGATAACATAAACTTTAAGCAAAAACGAAAAAGCGTCAACATCTAAAGCAACATACATAATTTAAAAGGAGCAACAACACTATAGCAACGAACCTCACCAGAACCCTTCCTTGCTTGCAATGTCGCAACAATGTCTAAGCACTTCTCTATATCAGGAATCTTGGCCTGATAAAACACATTCAAGGTATATTAGGAGTTTAGAATGTAACATCAGGAACTAAAATTTGACCGAAGCCAGCCTACATTTTTGTAAGCACTTTTTTTTTTCCTTGTTGAAAGATAGTGAAGAGTATTAACATTTCTGCAGGAATGAATCCACTCTTCAAACAATTATGATACTGTAAAAAAAAACTGGTGTTATCTTTCTCTCTCACAAGTGAATGGGACTAAGGCAACAACCTTAAGTACTAAATCAAGGTCTCTTAGCATAGAAGATCTAGGAAAATATTGATTGTATAGATATCAAGTAGTATACCACTACCTTATTTCGTTTAGCACAAACTAAAAAGTACTCCCTCCGTATTTTTTTAAGAGACACACTTGGCCGGGCACGGGTATTAAGAAGAATAATTGAATGAAATAAAATCATAAAGCAAGTGGGGTTGGATAGATATTTTAATAATTAAATATGTGGGGACCATGTCATTTTGGTGGGTGGAGGGTGAGGTGGGTTTATGAAAATATTTGTTTAATAGGATGGTGGGTGATAGGATATATTAGATGTATTATTTAATTAGACGGTGGGGTTGATAAGTTACTAAAAATGGCAAGTGTATCTCTTAAATAAATACGGCCGGAAAAGGCAAGTGTATCTCTTAAAAAAATACGGAGGGAGTATCAAAAAACAACATCAACATTGATATATGGTGAGAGTTAACCATAACAAGTCTGATCCTGATATGAACAAATAAATATCTTAGAGTACGACATCAACTCATTTAAGTTCATAGGAAAAAAAAAACAAGAAAATAAACGTTTGTATGTTTAAAAGCACAAATCTTCTTTTCAATCAGGGCCGAAAGGATACATTTCCTACGCCCTATTTAAAGGTCTCATTTCTCCCAAAAATCACGGTCTCTCCGTCCACAATGTTGTCTCTTGTTAAGAGTATAATCCACATGTGAGTATCAGACTGGTTATCTACATTGAAGAAAGAGATAACATATAAGATTGGTGGCTTATATGTGGTCAATCTCTTCTCGTGTACGAGCTTTTGGATGGAACCCCGTCAGGCTTACATGTGGTTAATCTCTTCTCTACTATGAGTTTGTGTACACAGGTTTGTTTATAACGTTTGCTCGCCTTTCACCATATCTGAAATATCTACTTTGAGCTTGGATAAGGGTGTTAGTAGTGTCATTCAAGACCTTTGGATTTTGATTTCCTCAATTCATTTCTTTGGATTGGTTTTGTAATCTGTCATTATATTTGTTAGTTATTGGTTTCTTGCTTATAGATGTAGATTGAATTTTTTAAAACTTCTTTTTTTATCTCTTATTAGATAGTTTAATTTAGAGGTTAGATCGATACTTTGTGGATTATTTAATTTTAGGATGTTATGAGGTCTTGGTTTCAGGTACGGTTTCGTCGAGTTGGTCCAAGAGAGTATTATCTTACAGGGCAATTTGCCTTGTGGTTGTAAAGGGTTACATGAAGCTCATTCAGCATGGAGGAGATGGCTTAAGTTATCGCGGCGAAGCTAGTACAAGGTTTTCATTGTGCTCTCTTTTCTCTATATAGTCTTTTGTGGAACATGTAATTCATCCTTTTGGATATTTTAGGTTTGTGCTTCTAGGCATTATCTAGTACTTCCTCCGTTCATTTTTCGTTGACACACTTGGTTTGGCACACATATTAAGAAAGTGTGGCAAAAGAATATAAAACAAAAAAATACCCTTACCCACTAATCGACAGTCAAGCAAACCATTAGCAATGCCACTTACACTACAACGGCTAACACCATTGGTCCTAACATAATACCACTATCATATGCAACACTGGCGATTACACCACCACCACGTACGTACTGCTACAATTATCACCAACACTCCCAAGTCTTAACAACCTTAAAATTGGCAGCAATAAAAATCAAAATCAACCTAAATAATAAAAACTAGCTAGAATTCAACAAAAAACAACAGATCTAAAATTATTAGTTTTAAAATAAATAAATAAATAAAATTTGAAACAGAGACAAGGTTTTGGCTCGCAATAAAGCTAGGGTCCTGATCCAGCTTTTCTTCATTCCTCTCGTAAATTGTCGTAATGCCCTTAATGCTAGGATTTGAAACAGGGGAGAAAACAGAGAAAAAGCAACAGATCTAAGATTTTATTTGAAATAGAGCACAAAACCTCATGGCTTCCTTATGAAACCATCAATTTTTATTTGGTTATACTTTATCCTCCAGCATATTGATTTTGTTAACCACCAATCAAACAAACTATCAGATGCATTGTCATCAAAATATGAAATTTTATTTCCTTCAATTCTTGTTTATTTTCAATGACGCATGTTGCAACTAATACAACCCATATCGTAATAATGTATAGTATTGGGAGAAAATAGGAGTATTAAAGAATAAGATGAAGAACAAGGGAGGGAAAAAGAGAAATAAATAGGTAGATAAATCCACCTTCACATACCACCGTTGTACGTCGCAAGAGTATTTTCACAAAATCGAAGGCATGGAGGTCAAATTTGGCCCTGGCCACTTTAGATCAGCAACCTCCGGCCGATTCCGATCACCATGGCCTCGTTTTTTGTTACACCATTTACGGTGGAGGCCGAAAATAAGGGAGGATGGTGGAGGTGATGGTGAGGAGGAAAAGAAGGGTGGGATGTTGTTCGATAATATTTAGAGGGCGGTGAAGATGGTGGCTATAGGAACAAGGTTAGGGAGGGAGGGCTTCCATGGGGAACATAGAAGTTGGGGAGGTAATAAAGGGGAAAAAACAAACGGCAGGGTAAAAGAGAGTAATTAAGGGGTGATAAATTTGAATAATAGGAATTTACATTACAAAACATACTAAAATAAGGAGTGTGTTCCCCCAAAAAGGAAAGTGTGTCAACTAAAAAAGAACAAAGGAAGTATTTCTTTACCAATAAAAAAAAAGTTCCCGAAATCATAACCTTATTTAAACATCTCAGTTATCCACTATCTTCTTTTTTTATTCACCTAATCAACCAAGCCCCGCTATATTCGTTTTTATTCACCTTAAATCAACCAAACCCCGGTACTCCACTATGTTCTTTTTATATTCACCTTTAATCATCCAAATCCCACCATCTTCTGTATGTTTCACCGTTAATCAACCAAATCCATTATCTGATTTTTTTTTCGTTCACCTCTCCTAAAACGTGAGTCTTGGAGGAACGAGGCTTCTAGACAGGGACGAAGGGAATATTAAGTAAAAGGAAGTGTTGCTCTGAGGGGGAAAATGAAGGTTAGACAGTCAAGATTACCAATTTACAGGCCAGATAAGTGATAAGAAGAAGAAATTTAGGCTTTTACTTTGCAGAATGAAAGAGCCCAACTCATGGCAGCTAAGGTGGGGGACTGCTGGCGAATTTAGAAAGATTCATGAAGTATACGAGATCTTCAACTAGAAGTGAAAAATACTAAAGCAGTGTTACAAGAAGGTAAGATTCACTGTTTCTGTTGTATGAAACAAAATTGCCTATGGTGTCAAATTGGCAACAAACGGGAAAATTTGACAAACTCAACAAACTTCCATCTATCACAAACTAGAACAGAATCAAATTTCTGAAGACATCATATTTTATGTAATAAGGACAATAAAACTGCAGTCAGTATAGTAATGCAGACTCATAAACATCAACAGGCAGGGAAAAAAATGAGTAATCCACCAATCATGCCTTCAGGAATACCTTCTCTTCCAGATTCCAATATCTCAAATTCCATTAAGTTGATAATTTAATTATCAAGTTCCCAAATCATTGTAATTGCAACAGAAAAGCCGCTTTCTTGAACTTGGTGTCGTTGTTGTTGGTCTATATGTAGAAGTTGTAATCCTCTATGGGTTAAAATACTCTTTGAGTGTTAAGGTCTTTATACATCTCGCCATTAAAAATTATGAATACCACAGTTCAAGTGCCTTCATCAAAGATTTGAATGCCTCTACGCTATGCTATGTGAGTATCTTGGAGGATTGTGGTATCCCCTTCAACAAGCCTTGGGTGTATATCCAATCATCGAGATGCTAGAATCCTTTATCATATCTTACAAAATGTCACTTGGGCCAGCTTCACAATCCCCCTCTTCTATGCCTAATCAATTAATGATATTTATTTGAGGCAAAGCTCACATCTCAGAACATGAGAGTAGTAGTAATTATGTTCTATCTAACCATACAGATCCACAAGCCATACATGTAAATCAACAACAAACACAGAAGATGTTCCTCTTATTTTTCCTTTAAGAAGTTAATAGGCACATCTTTTATTACTAGTTTGCTATCCAATCATTATTTGAATAGGCTTCCTACAAACTTTCTGATTTGTTAAGTTCTTATCTCAGAGTATACAAGAGGCCTTGATGTTTTTTTTCTCACCAGTAAAATCCAGTAATGGTCTAAGAACTAATGAAAGTTTAGCAAACTTGTGAGAAATACCTATCAGTATCACAGTATCCCTTCATCTTATAGTGCACACTATAATGCCCGGACTCACACAAGATTGCAAGACTACGGTGTGGATCCAAGAGTCTGAGAACAAATATTTAACTAGAAGATCACGAGATATGAGATCTCCAATTATCCAGGGTGCTGACAAAAACTCAAGGACATGAATATTCTCCTTGGTTATATATTCATACAAAAAGTAGGAATGAGTGAAGTACGAATTTTCCCTTATAAAGTGTCAAGTACCCACACTAAAACATAGAGTCTAAGCATCATAAATTGCATAATTTCTCCGTCAGAGGAGCCCATTTCACAAATTTGAAATCTCAACCCAAAAAGAAAACGACAATACTCCTTAACTTGGTATTTTCTCTCCCTCCTTCTCCTCTCTTCTTTGAGTTCTCAACCACTAGCGGCTTAATCAACCAGACATAACAACAATCGACATTCTCCGGTGACCATCAGTGCCAGCGATCCTCGACGGCGTCAGAGCAATTTAATATCTCTCTTCTTCTTCCTTTCCATTTTCTTTCTCTCCTGCTTCCATTCTTTTGTCTCTCCCCTTCCTTTCATTTTCTACTTTGAGACTGTCACTTCTTTTCTTAATTTTTCCTGAAATTTCAATTCTTCATAAAGTTTATGCTGTTTTGTGGTAATAAAGTTCTGAAAATTGTCCCCTTCATTGAGTTGGAAAGCAGATTGCTGGATGAGGATTGATGTGCTTCATTCATTTTTTGTTTAAAACATTAAATTTATGATAGTGATTTATGGAGTTTTTGTGCCCATATTTACAATTTTGGTTCTCTGTTTTCTGGCCTTTTCCTCATTTCCGTCCCAGTATCCTGTTGTACTACATAATCTAAATCGACCGGTAGAACATACGTCTGGTCCCCTATGACATATAAAATGATCCAATTTCATGGAAAGCAACTAGTAGGAACATTCTAAAATAAAGTTGACAGAAAAAGAAGTGTTTACAGAATAGGGACTGAAAGTAGTACCTGAAGATCTCTCTGTTGCGCAAGAAGTTTCATCTCAACTAACTTGTATTGCTGAAGCCTGACAAGAAAATTAGGACCAATTAAGGTATAGTATTCTGATGGGAAAATTTATCCTTCTAATTTCTATTGTAATCTATTTATATGCTATGCAGACAAATAATTATCCTTCTACTCTACCCAACATATCTGGTTACTCAAGGGACAAGGTTAACAGGCAGAAGCATGTATGTAGTTACTTCACGAAACAAACTAAATTAAGAAACTAAGCTTCTTTTTCTTACCAAATTGCTAACACAAGGTTCAAGGATACAAAATATAATCAAATACCAGTACTGTCAATGAAAAAGAATGAGAGACAATCAATTTCGTCGGGCATGGAAAGTCATACATTTATATCTGGTAAACAAAGCACGAGAAACGTGGAAAACAAGCACCATAAGGTTAGCGTAATGTGCAATTCTACTCCTTTTGTTTTAATTGGAGCCAGAGAGTTAATTTGCACATGACATCAAACTTATGGGGTTTGTTTGCCACATTCGCTAACAAAGCACCTATTCTCTTTTTATTGACTCTATTCAACACACAAGTGAAGTCACTGAAACTCAACCACAAGGATCCTCGACACCTCCAACGCATAATTGGCAAAAACAAAGTTTGTTTATCATTTAATAGATTAGTACAATTAGCTCTAACGTGAGTGCCTAACATGTCAGTCACGCGAAGTGTTAAACACGAAGCAACGACTTTGATTAACCCACAAACACAAAAACATTATCAAATAACCTAACTGAACATTGAAACAACAAATTAGAACGATACTAATGAAATTTGGACTAAAAATCTGGCAATGCAACAACTACGAATGAAATTTGGACTAAAATTCTGGCACGGAACAACTAATAGTGAAATTTGGAATAAAAATCTGGCAATTCAACAACTACTACGGAGTAATGAAATTTGGATTTCGGAGACGCAACAACCACTATATGCACTGTTGTTCAGCCAACTAATATTGAAATTTGGTCACCCAATGGAGGTGAAATTGCAAAATACATGCCAATTCATCCTACTACAGTAATTTGTCCACTAATCTCACTGAATTAATTCATACTAACAAACTGAAGCTAGAATCAACAAGCAAAAATTACTTTTTTTTCAATCATTGCTCTCAATTTCTCACGAATTCATAGCAAAAAATACTCAATAATTCCTTAAATACAGTCAAATGAGCTAAAATAAACCTCAAATAAGATTTTAATTATAAAAAAAAAAGAGAGAGAAAGGAAGTTGAGGAGAGAGAGAGACCGTTCTTGAAAGGAAGCGAGAGCAGAGTTGACATCGAGATCAGATTTATTAAGGTAAGTCTGGACATCCTCCACGAATGCGGCGGCAGGGATTCCCCTCCTTTCTACCACCTCTGTTGACGACGAAGTCTCCGCCATTTCAACCACCGTAGAGAGAGAAAGTGGTGTTTGATTTAGAGAGAGAAAATGAGGGTTTTCGGGAGGTTTTTTCTAGTAGGGACTGTAGTGTTATTACGACGGTGACGAATTTTCTGCTATTGAATCTTGGGAAAGTGGAGGGGAGGGAGGCTCACGGTGGAACCGTGGAAGGGCCAAACGACATCGTTAAGAATAGGTGGGCTGGGGTTTTTTTATGTTTTTGGGCTTTTAATGGGTTATGTATGACAACCTAACAGGCTAAGATTTACCAAGAATGGGCTTTCTTTTGGGTAGTGGCCCATTGGCCTATTGGGGAGCAAGACGAGCTTTTTAGTTTGAAAGTATTATTGGTTCATCCTTTACCGGGTAAAGAAAAAGGCTCACTCGTAAGATGTGTTCTCTTCACTTGAAATCTCCCATATTTTTCTGATTTTATTGGACCTAAGAGTAAATTTAATGACATAGTTAAATTTTATTGGAATTTTTCTAAACCTTATTGCACATGAAACTTACTTTCTTTGTTTCTTAATACATGTTTCAGCTTGTGTATCGAATTGTCTTTATCGGCGCACGTACACGGATCATTTTGACATATTTACTGCTATTGAACTCACTTATGTTTTGTTTTATTCGATTTATTTTGACTTATTTCAAACAAAGTAAGTGCAGATAATATAAACTTATGCAAAAATAATTCAAATAGAATAAGGCCTTAACCATATTTTTAACTCAGCCACTGACGTCACTCCCAAAACACTTTAAAGAAACAAAAAATAGATACGCATTGGTTGATTAAGCATTGGCTTCTTTTAAATTGGGTAGTCCAAAAGATATTATAATGTATGGGGCCAATCTACTTTTACTAGCATCTAATTTATTTTATGTGTCAATCCAACTTGTGAGAAGATAGACGTGGGAAGCTAGATCTCTGTAAGTGTTGTGTACTTGAATTTAAACTTGAAACTTCCAAATGATTAAATGGAGATTCATAAAACAATGGTTTTTGTATCAATTCGCGAAGATTGAGATTCGATTTGTACTCAATGAAGACGACACAGTTTGACATGTAGACAAAGTTGAGTAGAGTTTTCGCCAAACAATCTCTTCAAATTTATCAGCCTAATTAATTTTTTTGATTTACCATTTCTATTTGTATTTTCCTTATACATTTTGATAGAAATCACCATCTAGGATGATTTTCTACTTGAGATTGAATGTCAACCATCATTGAGAGAGAGAGAATTCAGAGAATGAAAGCTTATTATTATTGATTGGATGAATGAATTGAATTATTACAGCAGTATCACTATTACTCTATCCGTATTTATTTAAGAGATACACTTGGCCGGATACGAGCATTAAGAAAAAGAATTGAATGAAATAAAGTAGTAAAACAATTGGGGTTGGGTGAATATTTTAATAAGTAAAATAAGTGGGACCATGTCATTTTAGGGAGTGGGAGTGGGGATGGGGAGTTGATAAGTTACTAAAAATGGCAAGTGTATCTCTTAAATAAATACGGCCAAAAAAGACACGTGTATCCCTTAAATAAATACAGAGGGAGTATACATGAAGAGAGGCGAGGTGTTCCAACCAATGAGGTTGCTAGAAACACACACCTTATCAACTACAGCTGACTAGGTTATTATTACAGGAAGATTGCATAACATAATCTCTAACAAATTTCCTAGAATTTAGTAGAAGTTGTTGAGTGGCATTCCTTCTGCTGTGTTGCTTCTGTTGATTTGTTGTGTGTTGCTTTGTTTTTTTTTTTTTGGGTGCAAATGAGCCACAATGACGGGGATGAGAATCGATTCCAGGATCACCTAGAACCGAGAAGGAAACTCTAACCAACTAAGCTATCCCCCACTCTCAGTTATGCGTTGCTTTGTTGTTGCACTATGTGTAAAGAGAAGAGTATAATGTTAGTTGTGGTGACAGGACAGTGTACACCAACACAGTTATACTTGGTTAGACGAATAAGAATATGTCATGCCTACATTACAAAATTAATACTACCTCTGTATTTATTTAAGGGATACACTTGTTTTTTCCGGCCGCGTTTATTTAAGAGATACACTTGTCATTTTTAGTAACTTATCAATCCTACCATCTAATTAAATAATCTATATACACCCCCACTCCCATCCCCTAAAATGATATGATCCCCACTTGTTTTATTTATTAAAATATCTTCCCAACCCCACTTGTTTTATTCATTTATTTCATTCAATTATTTTTCTTAATACCCATATCCGATCAAGTGTATCTCTTAAATAAATACGGAGGGAGTATTTCTTTTAAATCATAAGTTTTGAGTACAACTTTTTATTTTCTCTCTATCCAATAATCTAATTGAAATTAGTATTCATTAACCAAACATTAATGATAAGGCATGTATACATCATTTTAAGATTCCTTGGAGTGATTGGGTAAGAATTCCACGAGGGAAGAAATGAAATGAAATGACATAAAATTGACAAAAAAAGTTGTCTGAATAGAAGATGACAAACATCCCAAAGCTAAAGTTGGCAGTTTTCTTTTTCTTTTGAAACGACAAGTAGAGTGAAGTTGTGAATCTTCTTCAAACACGTCGTTTAATTAGGCCCCCCTCTTTTAGTCTTGGTTTTGTTGCCATATTGTGCCATGCATTTTGTTTTCTCCTCTTTTATGATTTACATTATGAGTGGGACACTTCATTTTGTTTTTCTTGGTATACACTTGGAATTTGGGTGGGTACTTGCACTTAATTCCAATCACAAAAAAACTTACAAGTCTTTTTCCTTTTTCTTTATATAGTTCTATTTGAACATTGAGAAAGCTCAACCTCACTTATCAAATACAGTACGAATTAGGTACTTACGATTCGTTTGGTAGTCGGCCATAAATAGTGTCAATGGAAATGAATTTGAATGTAAATTTATAAGGAAAATCAACATTCATTCACATGGTAGTGATAGTTCACTCAAAAGTCAAAGTTATCTCTATTTCTTCATAAATTTCAATTACCATCCATTACCACTTGGGGAGTGGTATTGTGTGAAAATGCAAATTTATGAAGAAAACATCATGTTTGAGATAAGTTTCAATACCATGGACATTATGATGTTATTGTTCTTGTCAAACAACACTTAGATTTATTCCCATTTCCATCATTTATTACCGGCAACCAACCGGGCTGTTAGTATATGTGATTGACGGCGACAACGAAGTAGTTTTGGGCGTTTTTGGGTTAATGAAATCAAAAGAAGATGAAAAGGCGAAGACAATCACAATCTATCAAAGAATGAAGAAGACCGGACTTGTTGATGCCTAGCTTGATGGCTCTTGTCTAATGCTACGAGTTTACTCAAACATATTATACAAAACCGTCAATCTAAACCGTATACAGTTTGTTCCATTTATCATGTACAACTCAACAACCATCAGTCCATCACCAATCAACAACTCGTTGTCAAAAAAGACATATTGAATACATGTACTTCATCCGTTCCTCAAATGATGCATCATTTCTATTTACACGTATGCCAATGCGCTTCTTTGAACATTAATATCTCCAAATGCGTATAAGTAAAAATTATAAAAATTTGATATTTGGAATCCTTGCATTAATACGAATTTAACAAAATCTCACTTGACTATGTTTTTTCGTACACAACAATGAAAAAATGATTGTCAAAGTTGATTAATAAACAGTGCGCAAATGAGAAACGATGCATCTATTGTGGAACAAAGGAAGTATGAATTCAATTGAACACAAATGTCGTCCTAACATTCTAAACATTATCGATCTATATCTTCTTCGTAACATTATATACAACTTATAAGTCTTTTTCCTTTTCTTTATATACTTCTATTTGAACATTGAGAAAGTTTAACCTCTGTTATCAAATACAAAATATGTAAACGATTTAGTTTTAGTGTTTTAGAGTTGATGATGAAATCAAGAGAAGATGGAAAAGCGAAGACAACCACAATCTATCACAGAATGAAGAACATATAAGACCGTACTTGTCGATGGCTCTTGTCTAATGCTACGGGTATACTCAAATATATTGTACCAAAGCGTCAATCTAAATAGTACTCCCTTCGTCCCTTAATACTCGCACTGTTTTGACTGGACACTTTTGCCAGTGCACATCTTTGACCACCAATATCTTTAACTACATATTGTAAAAATTTATAAAAATATTAATATTTTGAAAATATATATTAAGATGAAGCCAACAATATATTATATACTAACATTTGTTTTCATATACTATAAATAAAATAGGGTTAAAGTGAATTATGTGAATAGTGTAAAAAGTCAAAACGGTGAGAGTATTAAGGGACAGAGGGAGTAGTAAATTTTGTTGCAAAAATCATGCATGTATAACATTACTCATCAACTCGTTGTTAAATAACGCATACTAAGTATTTAGTATGGAGTACTTTCTCCGTGTTTTAAAAAGAGATACACTTTTCTTAAACGGCCGTATTTTAGAAAGAGATACACTTTATTTTTTTGACATGTTTTGATCCCCACGTTTACTCACATCATCATTTTAATACAGAGTATAATAAATAATCTATTCACTACCCCACTTTCATCTTATTTTAATAAATTCAACACACTCTCTTAAAATTATGTGTCGGTCAAAATGTATTTCTTTTTAAAATACGGAGTGAGTATATGTATAAATCCAATTGACACAAACTTGTCGTCCTAACATTTCTAAACATTATCTACATCTTGCAACAAATAAAAACAATATTTAATGAGTTTGAAGTACGTAATTCACTATGGAAATAGTCAACAATTGACCGTATCATAATTGTAGTTTTCCAAACAATCGAGCTAAAAGGGATTGTTTTGATACTTCAACAAACAATCCACATCCATGCCTTGTTTAGAGTCTCCATATCAAGTTCTCATATTCACATATTTGAATAGTTTTCCAATCCGAATGTTAGAAATAAACAAAATTTCAATATTTGAATAGTTTTCCAATCTGTTAGAAATAAACAAAATTTCAATCTAATGCATGCGTAAAACTTATTTCATAATCTAGAGTGTAAGTAACTTTGAGACGATCAAACTATTTCTTTTAGCCTAGCAATTCTTCCATCCTCCCCATATTGGAAAAAAAAAAGAAAAAAAAATGAAAAAAAGAAGAATCATGCCTCAACTAGAGTCTCAAATTCAAGTTTTCATATTCAAAATTATCCAAGGCATAACACAACACAATAGTTAATACCTTCATTAACTTTAATTAAATTTAATAAAACAAAAGTCAGAATAAATTTTGATGAGATAAAGAGGACCCCACAAAGAAGTGTATAGTGATGTAACGTAGATGCAACGGCTTTAACCACTAAAGGCATGCCACATGGTAGGCACCAACGATTTTGATGCTTTGTGGGTCCCACCAACCCTTAAGCTAACCCTCTATCTTTATTTTTACACTTAACTTAATTATAATTAAAATTAAATTAAATTAAATTAAATATGAATGGTGTGGTTTTGAATAAATTGAGAGCATTGGCCACTTTATTTTGGGGGTCAATTTCAAAAGATTATTATAATTATAATAAATAATAAAATTAAGTGGCTACCTAATCAAAGTTTAGCCTCAAAGATGCAAAGCCATGTGCATTGTCACTTTCCAAATTATCACCTACCTATTCATCCTTGTCTTCCTCTATGAGTATATTTAAGCATGAGAATTTTCAATTATTAATTTTAATAAAGCCACTATATATTTGAGGTTACTTTAATCTAGGAATTGAAAAATATGGTAGCCGCAACCATGATTCTTTTAGTGGATCAAAAGCTGCCACTTAAGGAAGGTATAATATACGTACATGATTGTTTGAATTTGATAAAGAGAAATTGAATTGTTGAGGTCAAATGTTTTATTATTGACAATGGATTTAGATAATTATACTTGTAAAACAATCTCATATCAGATATTTAATATACATAAATTCTTATTTACAAGGGAGATATAATAAATATTATTCACCGGGGTAAAAGTTGACTCAAATTGCTTAAAAGTTACATTTATATGTGTAAAAGTTTCTGTTTGGGCTCCCAATTGATATCCAATTGGGCCACTAAGTCCAAAGCCCAATGGCTCTAAACAACAACATCAAACCTACCACAATGGCTATTCAGCCATCCATTAAGGCCCAAGGCCCAATAACAATGAATGACCTATGGGCATTTATTATGCAAACACTATAAATAGGCCGCCAAGGCTCACACCTCAAGGTACGTCCAATTTATCGCCTTAAGACTATTCTTCTAGAGAACTTCTCTCTAGAATCCGAGCATCGTTCTTACTTAGGCATCGGAGGGGCTTTCCTCGGAAACACCCCCGAGGCTAGTAACTTTACTCTTGTGCAGGTGAATTCGGACTCGACTCAAGCAAGCAAGATCTTCAACACATACGAAAGGGCCTTCATTCGAAGCCCATTGTTTCCACCTTTACAACACCGGAACAATTTGGCGCCGTCTGTGGGGAAGAACACTTCAAAGCCTTTGAAAGACATTAACCACCTCTTTCTGCAAAATGGTTAATGATGCTGTCAACAACAATGATGACGATATGATAGTGCGGTCAGATTCAGAATCTGACGAAGAGGAGCACCCTCAATCAGTGGCGAGGTCACAGCCAAGCAGAGCTACGACCGCCACAAACGCAGGACCTCCGATTCCAACTAGGGAAGAACTTGTTAGGTTATGATACATATGATATTACATAAATCATGCGGAAACAACCATTAACCCAGGAATACATATTATTTACACATAATCATATAGCATAATTTAGATGCATACTCTTTGTTGCGTGCCTTCCCTAGCTGCGCCCGAACCGAACAAGAACAAGTCTTTAGGACTCCAAGTGTCGTCCCTCCGTAGATAGTCCACAGCACGTCCGGATCCGCCTTAAGATTGACCAACTAGAATCGCCCTTAAGGTACTAGAACTTTCGGCACTTTTGAGCAAGATGTGTGTCTGAATTTTTCTCTCAAAACTCACTTTTGAATACTTGAAAACTCGTTATAAATTGTGAACCCAGGCCACACATTTATAGGGGTATGGAAAGAGAATTGGAATCCTATTAGGATACGAATTAATTAAATTAGAATTATAATAAAACTCTTATTTAATTAATTTATCAAATAGAATTAGGAATTTAATCATTAACCGAACTCTGCACGTTTTAGGAATCGTGCATGAACACAAACACTTACGCACACACACACGGCAGCCACGATGGGCCGCCCATGCGCGTGCGTGCGAGCAGCAGCCCACGCAGCGAGGCCTACGCGAGCTACAAGCCCACGCAAGCACCTGCGCGCGCTGCGCGCGCTGTGCGCGCTGCCACGGCCTGCTGGGCCTGGCGTGGCCTTGGCTGTTCGTGTGGCGCGCTTGGCTTGCTGGGCGATGGCCTGGCTTCGTGCTGGGCCCTCGTCCGGCAGGCCTCGTCCGATGCTTATTCGTACGATACGCTTCCGATTAAATTCCCGATTCCGGAATTCATTTCCGATACGAACAATATTTAATATTTTCGATTCCGGAATTAATTTCCGTTTCGAACAAATATTTAATATTTCCGTTTCCGGAATTATTTTCCGATTCCGATAATATTTCCGATTCTGACAATATTTCCGTTTCCGGCAATATTTCCGATTCTGGTAATATTTCCATTTCCAATAATATTTTCCGATACGTACCATGTTTCCGTTTCCGGCAACATCTACGACTTGGATAATATTTATATTTCCGATACGATCCATATTTCCGTTTCCGGCAATATCATCGTTTCCGGAGTATTCATTTCTTGCCTGTGACGATCTCAGCTCCCACTGAAACCAAGATCCGTCGATTCCGAATATCCATAGATGGAGTATTTAATGCCATTAAATACTTGATCCGTTTACGTACTATTTGTGTGACCCTACGGGTTCAGTCAAGAGTAAGCTGTGGATTAATATCATTAATTCCACTTGAACTGAAGCGGCCTCTAGCTAGGCATTCAGCTCACTTGATCTCACTGAATTATTAACTTGTTAATTAATACTGAACCGCATTTATTAGACTTAACATAGAATGCATACTTGGACCAAGGGCATTATTTCCTTCAGTCTCCCACTTGTCCTTAGGGACAAGTGTGCATTTCCTAATTCCTTTGTCGCTCGATGCTTGCTCTTGAACATAAGGTAAGAGTTGTCATCCTTATTATGTCCAGAGGTGTTCCTCGGTTTCAGAGTTCAACTGATCAAATAAACAGATAATCATAGCCTATGATTCATCCGAGCACGGCCATGCATTTCACAGTTTCTAGCTCTCCGAGTGGCCTTGTACAACTTTTAAGCATCTCATCCCGATTTATGGGAGGACAATCCCAATCTTGCGATCTTGAGATTAGACTTCGTTTGATAGGTGATTACCTGAGCGTTGCCTTTATAGCCTCCTTTTACGGTGCGACGGTTGGTCAACGTCAAAGCAACCAGTTCTCAAACAAGTAATCTCAAATCACTCAGGTATTGAGGATTTAGTGTCTAATAATTTAATGAAATTTACTTATGACAGACTTTCATCTCTTACAGTAAAGTTTCATAGGTCTTGTCCGATACTAGTCTTCCCAAAGTAAGTATCTATGCAAATGATTATGACATTGCCATGTCCACATAGTTCAAGAAACAGAACTACTAGTCATCTTGCATTCTAATCGTCTAACGTTTTCTATGCGTCCAATTTTATAGAAAACTCCGACTAGGGACCATTTTCAACCTTTGACATTCAAGTTCACTTGATAGACATTTCTTAGTCACAGGACTGGTCCTGACAGTCTATCTTGAATATATCGTCAAATTGAAGGGACTCATCATTTAATAAACCACAAATTAAATGGAAAAATGAATTCTTTTCATTTATTGTGAATGATTAACCAATAATGTTTTACAAAGATTTAAACTCTAAAACTTTAAAACATTAAATAGAGACATCAAAGCCATTCTCCAATATGCTTGATTCCCATAGCTGCAGTGTGCGAGTTGTGCTTCGCTTGCGGCAGAGGTTTAGTTAATGGATCTGATATGTTGTCATCAGTTCCAATTTTGCTTATCTCGACTTCTTTTCTTTCAACGAACTCTCGTAGAAGGTGAAATCTACGAAGTACATGCTTGACTCTCTGGTGGTGTCTAGGCTCTTTTGCCTGTGCAATAGCTCCGTTATTGTCATAATACAGGGCTATTGGTCCATTAATGGAGGGGACTACACCAAGTTCACCTATGAACTTCCTTAGCCATATAGCTTCCTTTGCTGCTTCATGTGCAGCAATGTACTCCGCTTCAGTTGTAGAATCCGCAATGGTGCTTTGCTTAGCACTTTTCCAGCTTACTGCTCCTCCGTTGAGGCAGAAGACAAACCCAGACTGTGATCTGAAATCATCTTTGTCGGTTTGGAAACTTGCGTCCGTATAGCCTTTAACAATTAATTCATCATCTCCACCATAGACCAGGAAGTCATCTTTGTGCCTTTTCAGGTACTTCAGAATATTCTTGGCAGCAGTCCAATGCGCCTCTCCTGGGTCTGACTGGTATCTGCTCGTAGCATTGAGTGCGTACGCAACATCCGGGCGTGTACATATCATAGCATACATTATTGAACCAATCAATGATGCATATGGAATCCCATTCATTCGTCTACGCTCATCAAGTGTTTTTGGGCACTGAGTCTTGCTTAGAGTCATTCCATGAGACATGGGTAGGTAGCCTCGCTTGGAGTCCGCCATCTTGAACCTATCAAGCACCTTATTGATATAAGTGCTTTGACTAAGTCCAATCATCCTTTTAGATCTATCTCTGTAAATCTTGATGCCCAATATGTACTGTGCTTCTCCTAGATCCTTCATCGAAAAACATTTCCCAAGCCAAATCTTGACAGAATTCAACATAGGAATGTCATTTCCGATAAGTAATATGTCGTCGACATATAATACTAGGAAGGCAATTTTGCTCCCACTGACCTTCTTGTATACACAAGATTCGTCCGCGTTCTTGATGAAACCAAAGTCACTGACTGCTTCATCAAAACGTATATTCCAGCTCTTGGATGCCTGCTTCAATCCGTAGATTGATTTCTTTAGCTTGCATACCTTTTTAGCATTCTTTGGATCCTCAACCTTCAGGCTGTGTCATAAACACAGTTTCTGTTAAAACGCCGTTTAAAAAAGCAGTTTTGACATCCATCTGCCATATTTCGTAATCGTAATATGCAGCGATTGCTAACATTATCCGAATAGACTTTAGCATTGCAACTGGTGAAAAGGTTTCATCGTAATCCACACCGTGGACTTGCCTGTAACCTTTTGCAACCAATCTAGCTTTGAAAACTTCAAGTTTCCCATCCTTGTCCTTTTTCAGTTTGAAAACCCATTTGCTTCCAATGGCTTGGTAGCCATCTGGCAAATCGACCAAATCCCATACTTGGTTTTCAGACATGGAGTCTAATTCAGATTGCATGGCTTCTTGCCATTTCTTGGAGCTAGGGCTCGTCATAGCTTGTTTGTAAGTCGCAGGTTCATCACTTTCAAGTAATAGAACGTCATAGCTCTCGTTCGTCAAAATACCTAAGTACCTTTCCGGTTGAGATCTATATCTTTGCGATCTACGCGGGGTAACATTTCTAGATTGACCATGATTCTCACCAGATTCTTCTAAAGATCTCTGAGTTTCATCCTGAATGTCATCTTGAGCATTCTCTAGAGTTTGTTGTTCGACTCGAATTTCTTCGAGGTCTACTTTTCTCCCACTTGTCATTTTGGAAATGTGATCTTTCTCCAAAAAGACACCATCTCGAGCAACAAACACTTTGTTCTCAGATGTATTGTAGAAGTAATACCCCTTTGTTTCCTTTGGATAGCCCACAAGGATACATTTGTCAGATTTTGGATGAAGTTTGTTTGAAATTAATCGTTTGACGTATACTTCACATACCCAAATCTTAAGAAAAGACACATTTGGAGGCTTTCCAAACCATAATTCGTATGGAGTCTTTTCGACAGCTTTAGACGGAGCTCTATTTATAGTGAGTGCAGCTGTATTTAGTGCATGTCCCCAAAATTCTAATGGAAGTTCGGCCTGACCCATCATTGACCTGACCATGTCTAGCAAGGTTCTGTTCCTCCGTTCCGACACACCGTTCCATTGTGGTGTTCCAGGAGGAGTCAATTCTGACAGAATTCCACATTCTTTCAGATGGTCATCAAATTCATAGCTCAGATATTCACCGCCTCTATCAGACCGCAGTGCCTTAATCTTCTTGCCTAATTGATTCTCTACTTCACTCTGAAATTCCTTGAATTTGTCAAAGGATTCAGACTTATGCTTCATTAGGTAGACATAACCATACCTACTGAAGTCATCAGTGAAAGTGATAAAGTAGCTGAAACCACCTCTAGCATTTGTACTCATTGGTCCACATACATCTGTATGGATTAAACCCAATGGTTCATTTGCTCTTTCTCCAACTTTAGAGAAATGTTGCTTTGTCATTTTGCCAAGTAAACATGATTCGCATTTACCATAATCCTCTAAGTCAAATGGTTCTAGAATTCCTTCCTTTTGAAGTCTTTCTAAGCGTTTCAAGTTTATATGGCCTAATCGACAATGCCACAGATAGGTGAGATCTGAATCATCCTTTTTGGCCTTTTTGGTATTTATGTTATATACTTGTTTGTCGTGATCTAATAAATAAAGTCCATTGACTAATCTAGCAGATCCATTAAACATCTCTTTAAAATAAAACGAACAACTATTGTCTTTTATTAAAAAGGAAAATCCCTTAGCATCTAATCAAGAAACTGAAATGATGTTTTTAGTAAGACTTGGAACATGGAAACATTCTTCCAGTTCCAAAACTAGCCCGGAGGGCAACGACAAATAGTAAGTTCCTACAGCTAATGCAGCAATCCGTGCTCCATTTCCCACTCGTAGGTCGACTTCACCCTTGCTTAACTTTCTACTTCTTCTTAGTCCCTGTGGATTGGAACATAAGTGTGAGCCACAACCTGTATCTAATACCCAAGAAGTTGAATTAGCAAGTATACAGTCTATAACGAAAATACCTGAAGATGGAATGACTGTTCCGTTCTTCTGATCTTCCTTTAGCTTCAAGCAATCTCTCTTCCAATGCCCCTTCTTTTTGCAGTAGAAGCATTCGGATTCAGAAGTGGGTTGACTGACCTTCCTCTTTACAGATTTGGCGCCAGTTTTCTTAGTTGGGCTGGCCTTGTTGCCACCTTTCTTAGCATTCCTCTTCTTTCCAGATTTCTTGAACTTGCCCCCACGCACCATAAGCACATCCTGCTTATCACTTTTGAGCGTCTTTTCAGCGGTCTTCAGCATACCGTGAAGCTCAGTGAGCATTTTGTCCAGACTATTCATACTGTAGTTCAGTTTGAACTGATCATACCCGCTATGAAGAGAATGGAGGATGGTGTCTATAGCCATTTCCTGAGAAAATTGCTGATCCAGCCGACTCATATTCTCAATGAGTCCAATCATTTTGAGAACATGTGGACTTACGGGCTCGCCTTTCTTAAGCTTGGTCTCAAGAATTTGCCTATGAGTCTCGAATCTTTCGACTCGAGCCAGATCTTGGAACATGTTCTTCAACTCACTGATGATTGTGAAAGCATCTGAGTTGATGAACCTTTTCTGCAGATCCGCACTCATGGTGGCGAGCATTAGACATTTTACATCCTTGTTGGCATCAATCCAACGATTGAGGGCTGCCTGAGTGACCCCGTCGCCTGCGGCTTCGGGCATCGCCTCATCTAGGACATACTCATTTTCTTCCTGCATAAGAACTATTTGCAAGTTCCTTTGCCAGTCAAGGAAGTTTTTCCCGTTCAACTTCTCCTTTTCGAGAATTGATCGAATGTTGAAAGAATTGTTGTTTGCCATATTAAAAACTACAATTGAAAAGAATAAACAAATAAATAATCATTCACATGCATAATTCAATGTTTATTAAGCATTTTATTCAAGTTATGTGTTCCGGCAGGTGTGAATAAAATGATTCCAAGATCCTAAAATCATTGAAGAACTAAGCACAGTTTGTCGACTTAATCCTAGAACATCTTAGGTAAGCAAAAGCCTTTTGCTAATAGTCTAGAAACTATTCTTGGTTGATAGGTACGTCTAAGAACTTATTAGGTAAACCTATCGATTTTGCCACGACATAAAAGGACTCCTTACTTATATCGTTGAGTTTCACCAAAACTAACATGTACTCACAATTATTTGTGTACCTTGCCCCTTTAGGACCAATAAGTAACACCTCGCTGAACGAAAACTATTACTAGATTGATGTAAAGGATATCCAAGCAAGTGTATATTTTGGCATGGCACCTTTTAACTCAATTTTTAAGTTTGGAACTTAAGGCTCTTACTATGTTGGTTAGATTTTAAGTGAACTAAAATCCTTAATCATGCAACATAATCAAGCTTTTGATCTCATGCATTTTAAGACATATTTAAAAACAATAAATAACTTAAAACATGCATAAGATAAATGTGATCTAGTATGGCCCGACTTCATCTTGAAGCTTTGACTTCAAAGTCCGTCTTGAAAATCTCCGTGGGAGGCACCATTTTCTTCAAATAGGATAAGCTATAACTAATTACAACTATTTGATGGTACGCAGACCATATTTGAATTGAAAAATAACTTTGGTACTTTAGACCAATTACATTCAAATTAATGGTACGCAGACCATATTTTCTATCCTATTTGGGCCATACTAGTCACTTCATAACCTGCAAAACAGTACATATACAATATATACCATTCACCCATTCATTATCATGAATGGCCCACATAGCTGGTTAGTAAAACACATTATGCATCACGTAAACATTTGCAGCAATTAATCAAGGGCACCAATAATCTATCAATTATTCAGTCCTTATTAATTCTAATCAAGTTGTTTTAACCTTAAGGATTTGTAGACCTAATCAAGAGTTTTATGACTAAAAGGGCTCCCACTCAAACCAATAAATTCATATGCTTTACTAATTTTAAACATAAAAATGTATTTCAAGTCTAACCGGAAACATACAAATTTAATTAAAATTTAAAGCTCATATAAATTTATAATTGAATCCAAAAGTTTAATTTAATTTCAGTCGTATTTAAATTAATTCATGATTTTAATTTTAGTAAAATAATTAGAATAAATAAAATTTATTATAATTACAATATTCAAAATTAAAATCCTAGAAAATAATTTAAATTATTAATTTTAAAATTAATTAAAATTACGTAAACTGAAAAATTTCAAATTAAACATTCAAAACGATCTAATCGCAACGCAAACACCCTACGCATTGCACGCCCATGGGCCGCACGCACACAGCCATCGCTGGCCATGTGCGCGCAGCCCATGCGCTCGTCGCATAACTGCTGCATCACCATCGCAAGCCATCGCACGTTGTGGTGCTTGCTGCGCGCGCGCCAGCGCTCGCTGCGCGCGCTCCATCGCTCGCTGTGCGCGCGAGCCATTGCTCGCTGTGCGCGCGACATCGCTCGCTGGGCGCGCGACATCGCTTGATGTGCGCGCGAGCAACGCTGGGCGCAGCGCTCGTGGCACGCGAGCTTGCGCTCGCTGCGCGTGAGGCTGCGCGCTCTTGCGCGAGGCAGTGCGCGTTGTGGCGCAGCTCGCTTGCTGCCCACACGCGACTGCCTTGGCTTGCCTTTCGCCCATGCCCATTTGTTCATAGCTCGTGGCCCACGACACAAGGCAGGGCTGCTGCCTTGTGCCCGTGCACTACGCCCTTGCTCATTGCATTCGTGCCGCACGGGCGACGAGCTCCCTTGCTCGTCGTCGCATGCCCGCACTATACAACACCCCTTAAGGGTAACACGAAGCGTCCATTGCTTTGTGCGTGCAAGTTATATGAACGAATCGCATAAAAATTTAAAATTTATATTTAAAATTAATGACAAATTAATAAATAATATTAATTTCATAATTTTAGGGCGAAAAAATCGAAAATTTATTATTCAATTGATTTCCGATTATCATGGATTCAAGTCTAGGTCATAAAAATTTAAAATTTATCATAAATTTACAATTTTTATGGTGGTTTTTAATCATAGGTTTCTAATTAAATTATAATTAATTATGAAAATCAAATTAATTCTAAATTATTCTAATTTTCAACAAATTAATCATAATTACAAATTAGATTGCATAATTAACAAGGCTAGGCATTCAAACTTGTTAAACATATACAGTAGGTCAATCAAAAATTCAAGATTTATCAACAAGAATCGCAAATATTTAATTTAACATCTTAAATTTACGAAATTTTGCATTCGAAAAACTAAAACCTTCGAAAAGTCATAGTTAGGCTTCGAATTTGAGAATTCTGGGTTCGGCAGAAAAATACTATTTTTGTCAAAATTTTAGAATGCCTTTTACATGCGGAATTGACACAAACATTACCCGATTTGGTTGAGTAACGAAGAAACTGCCGAAAAACTGCGTACGTATAATTAAATAAACGCAATTTGCAATTAATTAACAATTACGAAAATTAATCACCCCTTTTAATTCTTGCAAATTTGTAATATTTAACCATGTTCATGCAATTTAGATTATGAAAATAATAAGGGGCTCGTGATACCACTGTTAGGTTATGATACATATGATATTACATAAATCATGCGGAAACAACCATTAACCCAGGAATACATATTATTTACACATAATCATATAGCATAATTTAGATGCATACTCTTTGTTGCGTGCCTTCCCTAGCTGCGCCCGAACCGAACAAGAACAAGTCTTTAGGACTCCAAGTGTCGTCCCTCCGTAGATAGTCCACAGCACGTCCGGATCCGCCTTAAGATTGACCAACTAGAATCGCCCTTAAGGTACTAGAATTTTCGGCACTTTTGAGCAAGATGTGTGTCTGAATTTTTCTCTCAAAACTCACTTTTGAATACTTGAAAACTCGTTATAAATTGTGAACCCAGGCCACATATTTATAGGGGTATGGAAAGAGAATTGGAATCCTATTAGGATACGAATTAATTAAATTAGAATTATAATAAAACTCTTATTTAATTAATTTATCAAATAGAATTAGGAATTTAATCATTAACCGAACTCTGCACGTTTTAGGAATCGTGCATGAACACAAACACTTACGCACACACACACGGCAGCCACGATGGGCCGCCCATGCGCGTGCGTGCGAGCAGCAGCCCACGCAGCGAGGCCTACGCAAGCTACAAGCCCACGCAAGCACCTGCGCGCGCTGCCACGGCCTGCTGGGCCTGGCCTTGCGATGGGCCTGGCGTGGCCTTGGCTGTTCGTGTGGCGCGCTTGGCTTGCTGGGCGATGGCCTGGCTTCGTGCTGGGCCCTCGTCCGGCAGACCTCGTCCGATGCTTATTCGTACGATACGCTTCCGATTAAATTCCCGATTCCGGAATTCATTTCCGATACGAACAATATTTAATATTTTCGATTCCGGAATTAATTTCCGTTTCGAACAAATATTTAATATTTCCGTTTCCGGAATTATTTTCCGATTCCGATAATATTTCCGATTCTGACAATATTTCCGTTTCCGGCAATATTTCCGATTCTGGTAATATTTCCATTTCCAATAATATTTTCCGATACGTACCATGTTTCCGTTTCCGGCAACATCTATGACTTGGATAATATTTATATTTCCGATACGATCCATATTTCCGTTTCCGGCAATATCATCGTTTCCGGAGTATTCATTTCTTGCCTGTGACGATCTCAGCTCCCACTGAAACCAAGATCCGTCGATTCCGAATATCCATAGATGGAGTATTTAATGCCATTAAATACTTGATCCGTTTACGTACTATTTGTGTGACCCTACGGGTTCAGTCAAGAGTAAGTTGTGGATTAATATCATTAATTCCACTTGAACTGAAGCGGCCTCTAGCTAGGCATTCAGCTCACTTGATCTCACTGAATTATTAACTTGTTAATTAATACTGAACCGCATTTATTAGACTTAACATAGAATGCATACTTGGACCAAGGGCATTATTTCCTTCAGAACTCACTACGGCCATGACCATCATGCAAAACTTCATTTTCAATGAGAAGCAGCAAGGATTGGCAAAAGACCGTAGAGAGGAGAGGAGGACCAGGCGACGGCTGAACGAGCCGCCCAGTGTAGAGGTGTCCAGACCCGAACGAGAGCTCCCTCCCTTGACAGGAACACACCTGACATCGAGATGGATGGAAAGCACGTGGGACACCCAAAAAAGGGCACAACAACAACCAGATTGGTTTGCAAGACCAACGCCTACTCTAACAGCTCTCCAAAGCGAATCGACTACTCGTAACACTCGGATCCGAAGCTCGGTGCTCAGCAGGTCCAGGCCCTCGGTCCATTCAAGGTTAAGACCTTCGATCCATACGAGACTCGGGGTAGGCGAATCAAGAAGATCTGGCGAACGACCCGAGGTCAGTAGCCGAGAAAGAAGAAGAGACAGGAGGTATGATCGAACCCCTAGCCCCCATCGTACGCCCGAACGTTCTAATCACAGAACCTCGGCGAACGAAGGCATCAGGGCTAGACTCGGGAAAAGAATCATGACTCCCACGTCATCCCCTTTCTCGGACAAGCTGATCATGGAAGAAATCCCGAAGGTGAGGCTGCCAGCACACCTGACATATAGCGGAATCACAGATCCGAGGGATCATGTCATCTCCTACGAGCAGCAAATATTCTTGAGCCCCTACTCCGAAACATGTTGGTGTAAATATTTCCCAACCACGCTAACCGGAGTGGCGGGAGAGTGGTTTAGATCGCTGCCGAAGGGATCGATCAAAAGCTGGAAGAAGCTGAAAAAGAGATTATGCACGCAGTTCGTGAGCAACAATCGCCCCGAACGAACCACAGCAGAACTAACCTCAATCCAACAAGAAAGAGACGAAAGTCTAAGAGAATTCATGGCCAGATTCATGAAGGAATCAACAAACATACCAAACTTGCAGCCATACGTGGCCATTTTTGCCTTGAAGCACGCGCTCCAGGAGGGGAAATTCCGTGACAAGCTCTCAATGAAAAACCCCTCCAAAATAGCCGACGTGCTCCAAATGGCTGATGCATTCATCAGAACCGAAGAGTTCAACAAAGCTGCTGCAAGGTTGAAAGGATCGTCGGATCCGAGAGACACAAAAAATGTCCAGAGCAAACCCGAGGGCAGCTCAAGGAAAGGGAAGGAGAAAGTAGGAGTTAGAGATATGATGTAACACCCCGACAATTCCCATTTTCTAAAATAACCCTTTTTAAATATAACTGTAGGGAATTATCAAAGTATTATCGCCCGTGTGAAAACGTACGGCTTATTCAGAATTTTGCAGCGGAAAACATAAAACTAACTTTTAGGTTCATAAATAATCTTATTACATATTAGGTCCAAAACCAATTAACTGAAATAAGGAAATACGAATAGTACGACAAATTTCAAATTTAAGTTAACAAACCAAATCACTTAATAAAGAAAATATAACTACAAGCTCTCTAATCCCGATCCCAATGATGCATCATCTTCAAACCTGTAGATGGGCAACGCTTATTGATCCTTAGAGACTGCTCACCAGAGATGGGTCATCACAGGATCAATAAGGCATAGCCATGATCAACACACACAAACAAAGCACGTAATCAGCAAAGCTGAGTACTATAATCCTAATATGATACTATTAACGAACAACCCTAACATGATACTAGTGAACATAAACAAGGGCAGACAAAATATGATAATTTAACGACCATACTTAACTAGGCTAGGCTAGACTGGACTGGACTTTTATAACAATAATATTATTTTAATTGAAATAGACAATGGACCGAGTTTTCTAGCTAGATGCTTCACTAAGGAAGACGAGATACTGGCGCGACTCCGTAACCTCAATGACCTGCGATATCGAGGAACGTTTGAATAAAAATAGGACACGGTGATCAATCCGGTCCGAATTAAAGGCCATGGGCTACCACCATGAACCCCAACTCCTGTTTGTCCGTCACTTTAGACGTGCACAGTCTAAAGCTATTGCTACTCAGTTTCACTTTACATGATTTACAAATTGACACCCTGTTATGACTCAACAATCACATAAGGCATACAATCCACATTTATTTACAACTGTTTTTATCTTGGAATTAAGTAAGTGATCACAAAGGCATCAAACCAGACTCATTCCAATTAACTCCAATCCTTCTTTTAATACTGATCAACCCTGTATATGGGTATAAGGTTTCAACTTACTAAATGAGGTCCTCGGCCCTCATAAAGTAGTGAAAAATCTAAAAGGGAACAACAATCCACTGATCTGAATTATATACAAAGTAATCTAGTGTTCCCAATCAAACATGTTTGTATCAACCATCCATACTAACATGCTATAATCCTCAAAATGCAATATAGGTTCAATATGTCCAACCAACAGTATTAAACATGCAATATTCAACCTGACTAAATTCATCAACGATATCAACATAACCAAGTTCATCAACAATGCAACATGGTTTCAACAATTAGCACACATTCCAAGCACACAGGTATGTACGTACCTTGTGTAAACAAACTGATAGGCCACCTTAACACTTTCAAAAGTCGCCTAAAGAGAATTCTCCGCCTAAACAATCCAACAAGTAATCTCAATCAATTTCTAATCATTGACAACCATAATAAAGCATTCTAAATGCATCCTAAATAGATTTAGAACTTTCCCCAATATCAAAACTTGAACATTTGCTTTCCTAGCATCATAATTATTGAACCAGTGATTGAAATTCGTTGAAAACTTTTGCAAACATCGTACTTTAAATTTTCAGCAATATTAATTCATTTAAAAGCTTCACCAAGGTCAATCTACGTTCCTAATATCTCAAAACAACCAATTCAATAATTCATACTCAACCTATCATGATTAAAACTCATAAAAACCTTGAATTTCATACTTTAAACCATCAAAACCAATATTTCAATGTCATTAGATAATCTGAAAATCAATAACTTTATTATAAAATTCATATAATCTTAAATTCATAATTTACATCACAAAACCCATAGCTTTAATTCAAGAAAACATAATTCAAACTAATAAATCATGATTAAGCCCTAATTTAATTTTAATTAATCAAAACTGAAAATTAATTCGTTTTTAATCTCAACATCAAATCTGAAAATCATATTTACCATAAAAATTATAAATTTAATTTAAGAACATAATCTAAATTAACAAACTTTAATTTAAAATAATTAGTTACTTAGGGTTTAAGAAAGTAACCAATTCAAGAAGGAGGAGAGAGAGTTGGCCGGCGAACGGAGGTGGCTTGCGGCAGGGGCTGTGCGACGGCGGCACACGGTGGTGCTACTTGCGATGGCTGCGCGAATTGGTGAAGGTCAGCCATGAAAAGGGAGGAGGAACGAGTACGAAAATAACAAAAAGAAAACAAGAAAGAAAAGGAGGGAGGATGGAGATCATTACCGGCGACAATAGGGTGGCGGCTCAGCGACGCGGTTGGGCGGAGGAGCGAGAAGATGGTGGCTGCGGCTAGCTTGCGCAAGGAGTTTGCAAGAAACAAAATTAGCATAGGAACGAAGGAGGAGGGATCGAAGGAGAAGGAGAAGGAGAAGGATACTTACCGGCGGCGAGGAGACCGGCGGCTGGAGCAACGACGTGAAGGAGGAGAGCAGCGACGAGGAGAGAGAGAGAATGAGTTCTTGAGGGTTTGAAAACTTACGTGAATAGTGAAGGAGGGTTTTGATTTTCTCTTCCTAGCTTTCACGTGAATTAGAAGAAAGAAGGGGAGGGTTTGAGTTTGGGTTTTGATGTTGGGCTTTTCAAGTGGGCTAGACTTAGGATTTAACTTTTATGATTCGAGTCCAAAACTGAATAGGATCGTTTTCTAAATTCAATCAATTTTCGTAATTCAAATTCTTTTCAACTTAAAATTCTAAAGTCATTTTCGATTTCGTAAATCGTTGAAAATATTAAAATGTAATAACTAAATATACGTTAACTATATATTTATTTCCAAAATTCATAAATTCTTATTTAAATATATTAAATATACGCTAAAATATATAACTGAAATGTATAAAATTATGGGGGATTACAATCTACCCCTCTTAAAAGAAGTTTCGTCCCGAAACTTGACACGAAAATTCACATATTTTTCCAAACTTTTCAACTTACTCTTATTGTAGAAGTACTTTGTGCCACTCTTGTGCATTATTTTGCCAACTAAGAGTTACTTGTAATACTCAAGAACACATTTTCTTATGCGGAGGATCTATTTACTTGCATCAACATGTAAAGGTTGCTAGAAATAAGCATAAAATGCATAAAATATCATAAAAATAGGTAAAAAGCGCGAATTTCTATCGCATTCTACCCCCTTAAAGAAAACGAGTTACGCCCTCGTAACTCACCTCAGAAAATAACTCTGGTTACTTGATCTTCATTTCAGCTTCGGCTTCCCACGTTGCCTCTTCGTACTCGTGGTTCGACCAAAGCACTTTCACTATGCTGACGTCCTTATTGCGTGTACTACGCACTTTTCTATCAAGGATTTTCACAGGCCTTTCTTCGTATGTGAGGCTACTATCAATCTGGATTCTCTCAGGCTCTAAGATATGACGCTCATCAGGGATATAGCGCTTTAGTTGGGAAATGTGAAACACGTCGTGCATCTTTTCGAACTCCATTGGCAAGGCTAACTTGTATGCTACTTTCCCTATTCGTTGCAGAATCTCATATGGGCCTACATACTTGGCACTTAGCTTGCCCTTTTTCCCAAATCTCATCACACCCTTGGTTGGTGATACTTTCAAGAACACTTTATTACCTACTGCAAATTCGTCATCTCTTCTTTTCAAATCAGCATAACTCTTTTGCCTATCCTGGGCAGCTTGAATTCTAGCCTGAATCATTTTTACATTCCTGACAGTCTCCTCAATGAATTCTGTACCCAAAACTATATTTTCACTGAAATCATTCCAGCAGGTGGGACTTCTACACTTTCTCCCATATAGTGCCTCAAAAGGTGCCATCTTAATGCTTGCATGGTAACTATTATTGTATGAGAATTCGATCAAGTCTAGATGGTCTTCCCAACTACCCTTAAAGTCAATTGCACAAGCTCTCAACATATCTTCCATAGTTTGGTTAGTTCTCTCGGTCTGACCATTGGTTGCAGGGTGGAAAGCAGTTCTCATTTTCAAAGTTGTCCCAAGGTTCAACTGGACCTTTTGCCAAAATTTCGAGAGGAATCTTGAGTCACGGTCTGAGATAATATCGGTTGGGACCCCATGCAACCGCACTACATGCTTAATGTAAGTCCTTGCGAGCTGTTTCTTTTTCCATGTCTCTTTAATCGGAATAAACACGGCTGATTTTGTTAGACGGTCCACAATAACCCAAATGGTATCATTTCCGTTCTTTGATCTAGGCAAGGCAGTAACAAAATCCATAGAAATGGAATCCCACTTCCATCCAGGCACTTCTAAAGGTTGAACTTTCCCCATGGGTCTTTTGTGGTCTATTTTGACTTTCTGACAGGTTAGGCATCTAGACACAAACTCGGCAACTTCCCGTTTCATATTAGGCCACCAATAGATTTGCTTCAGGTCTTTGTACAACTTGTCACCCCCAGGGTGCACAGAATATGGAGTATTATGCCCCTCATCCATAAGACGTCTCTTGAGTTCTTCACACTTCTGTGGTACACACCATCTCCCTTTGAACCTCAAACTACCATCTTCATGAATCTTGAAATCCACTTCTTTCCCTTGGCCCATCTTTTCTTTGATTTTCTCTAAGTACTCATCCCCAGCTTGACTTTCTCTAATCTCCTCGAATATAGACAACCCCAGCGATAATGCACTCAGTTTTGCTTTGGTTTCCCCAGGATTTACTATTTCCAGGCTAAGTCTCTGCATGTCTCGACACAACTCTTCAGGCACTACCAAGACATTCATACTATGGCTAGATTTCCTACTCAATGCATCGGCAACTACGTTTGCTTTCCCCTCATGGTACTGGATGTTCAAATCATAGTCCTTGATCAACTCTAACCATCTTCTTTGTCTCATGTTGAGATCTTTCTGGGTGAAAATGTATTTTAGGCTTTTGTGGTCTGTGAAGATCTTACATGTTGCCCCATAGAGGTAATGTCTCCAAATTTTCAAAGCGAAAACAATTGCAGCTAGCTCTAGATCGTGGGTAGGGTAATTAGCCTCATATGGTTTCAATTGACGCGACGCATACGCAATCACCTTCCCATTTTGCTGTAATACACACCCCAACCCATTCTTCGACGCATCACTATATACCTCAAACCCTTCATTCCCATCAGGCAAGGTTAAAACAGGTGTTGAGGTTAAACGCTCTTTGAGAATTTGGAAGGCTTCCTCACATTTTTCGCTCCACTCAAATTTTGATTCTTTCTTCATCAAGTTGGTCATGGGTCTTGCTATCTTTGAGAAATCTCTCACAAATCTCCTATAATACCCAGCTAGACCTAAGAAACTCCGAATATCAGACACATTCTTCGGAGTAGGCCACTCACTCACAGCTTGAATCTTGGCAGGATCCACAGAGACTCCTTCCTTTGACACATAATGCCCCAAAAATGCTACCTTTTCCAGACGGAACTCTTACTTAGAGAACTTTGCATACAACTGGTTCTTCCTAAGCGTCTCCAAGATAACCCTCAAATGTTCATCATGTTCCTTTTCATTCCTCGAATAGATCAGAATATCATCAATGAATACCACCACAAACTTATCTAGGAACTCATGGAAAATCCTATTCATCAGATCCATAAATATGGCGGGTGCATTGGTTAACCCAAAAGGCATTACTGTAAACTCATAATGGCCATAACGAGTCCTAAATGCAGTCTTAGGAATGTCTTTTTCAGCTACCCTCAATTGGTGATATCCCGAACGCAAATCAATCTTTGAGAATACACTTGCCCCATTCAACTGGTCAAACAGGTCATCTATCCTAGGCAAAGGATATTTGTTTTTTATTGTTACGTTGTTCAACTCCCTATAATCAATACATAGCCGCATACTCCCATCTTTCTTTTTGACAAACAATACTGGAGCTCCCCACGGTGATGCACTAGGCCTAATGTACCCCTTGTCGAACAAGTCCTGCAATTGTGTCTTTAACTCACTCATTTCTGGGGGTGCCATCCTATAAGGTGCTTTGGATATAGGTGCGGTTCCGGGATTTAACTCTATGGTAAATTCAAGGGTTCTAGCCGGTGGCATACCCGGAATCTCATCCGGAAATACATCTACAAATTCTCTTACGATTGGGACATCCTCTATCTTTACCCCAACTTTCTTACTCACATCTTGGACACTACAGAAAAATAGTTCACACCCTTTATTGACCAGTTTCCTCACTTGTAATGCGGAGATCACCCCAAAGTTCCTAGACTTCCCAAAACGTCTATATGATATTGATTTCCCAGTAGGATTCTTTAGGCTTACTTTCTGAATCTCGCAATCTATCCTGGCCTTGTATAAGCTTAGCCAATCCATCCCCAGAATCACATCTAGGTCCCCCAAACTAAATTCTATCAAATTAGATGGAAAAGTGCAATCTTTTATCTTCAAAGGCAAGTTCTTAAATAGTTTCGTACACCTTATTGTTGCACCATTAGGCATACTAACAGGTAAATCAATTGTCTCAAAATCTACTAACTTCAAATTTTTAACAATAGAGGTCGAAATAAAAGAATATGTTGCCCCTGAATCAAACAATGTTTCAACAGGTAAGGAGTTGATAGAGAAAGTACCCGAAACTACGTCTGCAGAACGTTCAGCTTCATTTGTACTCATTACGAACAGCTTTCCGGGAGCCTTGTTGTTATTGTTGTTTCCATTGGCAGGTTTGTTTTGGTTTCCCTGGTTGTTTGGTGCCCCAGCAGGCTTCGAACCTTGGTTCCCCGAATGGTTAAACCCTGGTTTCCCTTGGTTACTACTCCCACTACCATTCTGCTCTCTCTTCTGCTTTGTAAAGCACTCATACTCTCTATGCCCCTTCTTACGACAGTAGTTGCAAGTTACCAATTCCCCCTTACAGTCCTTCCCAGGGTGATTGTTGTTGCACATCTTACAGTGATGCACTCTGTTAGGCTGGTTTTTGTTGGGGTAGTTATTCCCCTGGTTATTTCTTCCCTGAAAGTTACCATTGCCATTACCATTCCCATTTCCATTTCTATTCCTTTTGAAGTTCCCCTGACTTCCCCCAGCATTAAACTCTTTCCTTTTATCCCCAACAACAATATTCTTTTTGTCCCTCCTGGTCTGCAGGCCATAAATATGGGCAGCTCTTCCATACACAATGTCTAAGGACGTAAAGGTTTCCCCGCCTAATCCCAGTTGGATCTCATCGGTTAACCCCTGCTCAAACCTCTGAGCCTTTAGTTCCTCAGTAGCTACCACCTCAGGTGCAAACCTCGACAAAGCTATAAACTTACTGTAGTATTCAGCAATGGTCATATTCCCCATCCTAAGGTTGATAAATTCCTGGGCTTTCTGCTTCCTCATAAAAGGAGGATAAAACTTCCCCCTCAAAGCAACAATAAAAGAATCTCAATTGAATCCCTCAGCAGCACTTAGTCTAGTCCTATTTTCCCTCCACCAAAGGTCGGCCTCATCTTTCAGGTAGAGGACAGCTTGGCCTACTTTCATATGCTCAGGACAGTTTACCGCCCCAAATAGTTTCTCAAATTCCCTGATCCAGTTTTCAAGGAAGGTGGGGTCTGCCTGCCCCTTAAAGTATGGTGGCTTAACTTTCGCAATCCTTTCAAACATGTCCCCTGCAGAATCGGGACGCTCAGTTCTTTCCTGGGTTAGTTTTTCCGCCAAGAGGCGAATAGCAGCAGCTAGGTCACTATTATTGGCCATCCTAGAGCGCGACCTGAAATTAATATGCTCTAATTCAGGTTCAAAACTTTACTTACATTATCCTCTAGCAATGCAATATCACATCAACATTCAAAATGCACACGAAATGAACAATCATGCAAAACATTCAACTGAGAGGCAAGGAATAACTTCAATCATCACGAATAATAAGTTAGAATAAAAGAAGAAAACATTCCCCTTGCGTGCCCGTAAAACTTTGATCCTTTAGATAGTCAATAATCTAACTTTTAATTCTCAGAAGAATGTCAATAACAATCCTAAATATTAACACACACCTGTTCTCAAAATAAAGTAAAAAGGTTCTACGATATAAACATAAACTATGGTTGGGCGGATTGTCCAACATTTTTCTCACACACAACTAAATATGTAAGCAAAGCTAAAGGGAAACATCATCAGACTTGTCCTTTGATTCGCTATAACCTTCTAGGGTGAATAACTCATATTTAAGTTCATCATCGTCATCCATATCAAAATAATAAGCTTCTTTTCTTGGCCTAGAGGATCTTCGTAGACCTTGAAGTTGATGATTAGCTTCCTCTGGCTCAGGCTCAGGTTCAGGTTCATGTTCAGGCTCAAACTCAAACTCAGGTTCAACCTCCAATTCATGCTCGAACTCAAACTCAAATTCTTGTTCGAACTCAAACCCAAATTCATGCTCAAACTCAGGCTCCGAATCGCTTACAGGTCTCAAAACAGCTTGATAAATATCGACCCTAGTTTGCCCTCTAGCACGATCAAATTCACGAAGGGCTTCATCATCACTATCAGGTTCTCCTGCTCTTAAAACTCGACGCAGAACAAGTTCATGGCTGGTGTAACTGTTAATGTCAGACTCGTAATCCATTTCATTTTCATCATCGCTTAGAACAATAGGGTTAGAATTGCTCCCTATTCTATTTCCTTGTATGCCAGACATGATTAGTGATCTATAACAATTAAACATAGTTTCTATGTTAGTAATTAGTACTCTCGCTTACCGTATGATCCCACAATACACGACAAGTAAGAATATGTATTAATGGAAAAGCATAGGAAAGACACGACAGTTAGCAGGCACAAAAGTACAATCATGTTGACATAATGCAGACACAATGTTTCTATTCTATATGCCCTTTCCTATGCTACCCATCTCTCAAAATAAACATAGTATATCAAACATTGAAGCATAAAAGAATAAAACGAGAATGATTTATAAGAATTAATTTGTTTAAACGAATAATTATTTAAACGACAAATAATTAATAAATAAATACAATATTTTTTTTTTCACGGTACTGTAGCAGTAGTAATTTTTTTTTTTTTTTTTATTTTTTTTTTTTTATAATAACGAAAATATTAATTTAAATTAAAAAAAAAACGAAATACATGAAGTCACACAAACAAGAACGTATTTCAAAGCGTGTAATTCAAGAGTTAATTTTAAAATAAATTCAAACATTTCTAACTAATAACTTTCAATTTATTCACTAGTTGTAGTTTACTTCAACGAAATTCTTTTTATGTAACTAATTAGTTAGTTAGGTGCCTAAAATTTAAAAAGGTAGACACGAAATGTCAGTAAAACCTTTAGCTCAAAAATACCACTTTGTAACACCCCGACAATTCCCATTTTCTAAAATAACCCTTTTTAAATATAACTGTAGGGAATTATCAAAGTATTATCGCCCGTGTGAAAACGTACGGCTTATTCAGAATTTTGCAGCGGAAAACATAAAACTAACTTTTAGGTTCATAAATAATCTTATTACATATTAGGTCCAAAACCAATTAACTGAAATAAGGAAATACGAATAGTACGACAAATTTCAAATTTAAGTTAACAAACCAAATCACTTAATAAAGAAAATATAACTACAAGCTCTCTAATCCCGATCCCAATGATGCATCATCTTCAAACCTGTAGATGGGCAACGCTTATTGATCCTTAGAGACTGCTCACCAGAGATAGGTCATCACAGGATCAATAAGGCATAGCCATGATCAACACACACAAACAAAGCACGTAATCAGCAAAGCTGAGTACTATAATCCTAATATGATACTATTAACGAACAACCCTAACATGATACTAGTGAACATAAACAAGGGCAGACAAAATATGATAATTTAACGACCATACTTAACTAGGCTAGGCTAGACTGGACTGGACTTTTATAACAATAATATTATTTTAATTGAAATAGACAATGGACCGAGTTTTCTAGCTAGATGCTTCACTAAGGAAGACGAGATACTGGCGCGACTCCGTAACCTCAATGACCTGCGATATCGAGGAACGTTTGAATAAAAATAGGACACGGTGATCAATCCGGTCCGAATTAAAGGCCATGGGCTACCACCATGAACCCCAACTCCTGTTTGTCCGTCACTTTAGACGTGCACAGTCTAAAGCTATTGCTACTCAGTTTCACTTTACATGATTTACAAATTGACACCCTGTTATGACTCAACAATCACATAAGGCATACAATCCACATTTATTTACAACTGTTTTTATCTTGGAATTAAGTAAGTGATCACAAAGGCATCAAACCAGACTCATTCCAATTAACTCCAATCCTTCTTTTAATACTGATCAACCCTGTATATGGGTATAAGGTTTCAACTTACTAAATGAGGTCCTCGGCCCTCATAAAGTAGTGAAAAATCTAAAAGGGAACAACAATCCACTGATCTGAATTATATACAAAGTAATCTAGTGTTCCCAATCAAACATGTTTGTATCAACCATCCATACTAACATGCTATAATCCTCAAAATGCAATATAGGTTCAATATGTCCAACCAACAGTATTAAACATGCAATATTCAACCTGACTAAATTCATCAACGATATCAACATAACCAAGTTCATCAACAATGCAACATGGTTTCAACAATTAGCACACATTCCAAGCACACAGGTATGTACGTACCTTGTGTAAACAAACTGATAGGCCACCTTAACACTTTCAAAAATCGCCTAAAGAGAATTCTCCGCCTAAACAATCCAACAAGTAATCTCAATCAATTTCTAATCATTGACAACCATAATAAAGCATTCTAAATGCATCCTAAATAGATTTAGAACTTTCCCCAATATCAAAACTTGAACATTTGCTTTCCTAGCATCATAATTATTGAACCAGTGATTGAAATTCGTTGAAAACTTTTGCAAACATCGTACTTTAAATTTTCAGCAATATTAATTCATTTAAAAGCTTCACCAAGGTCAATCTACGTTCCTAATATCTCAAAACAACCAATTCAATAATTCATACTCAACCTATCATGATTAAAACTCATAAAAACCTTGAATTTCATACTTTAAACCATCAAAACCAATATTTCAATGTCATTAGATAATCTGAAAATCAATAACTTTATTATAAAATTCATATAATCTTAAATTCATAATTTACATCACAAAACCCATAGCTTTAATTCAAGAAAACATAATTCAAACTAATAAATCATGATTAAGCCCTAATTTAATTTTAATTAATCAAAACTGAAAATTAATTCGTTTTTAATCTCAACATCAAATCTGAAAATCATATTTATCATAAAAATTATAAATTTAATTTAAGAACATAATCTAAATTAACAAACTTTAATTTAAAATAATTAGTT
The DNA here is from genome assembly GCF_020520425.1 of Spinacia oleracea. Taxonomy (NCBI): domain Eukaryota; kingdom Viridiplantae; phylum Streptophyta; class Magnoliopsida; order Caryophyllales; family Amaranthaceae; genus Spinacia; species Spinacia oleracea. The sequence goes on along the minus strand of NC_079489.1, from coordinate 14,236,483 downwards.
ACTTAGGGTTTAAGAAAGTAACCAATTCAAGAAGGAGGAGAGAGAGTTGGCCGGCGAACGGAGGTGGCTTGCGGCAGGGGCTGTGCGACGGCGGCACACGGTGGTGCTACTTGCGATGGCTGCGCGAATTGGTGAAGGTCAGCCATGAAAAGGGAGGAGGAACGAGTACGAAAATAACAAAAAGAAAACAAGAAAGAAAAGGAGGGAGGATGGAGATCATTACCGGCGACAATAGGGTGGCGGCTCAGCGACGCGGTTGGGCGGAGGAGCGAGAAGATGGTGGCTGCGGCTAGCTTGCGCAAGGAGTTTGCAAGAAACAAAATTAGCATAGGAACGAAGGAGGAGGGATCGAAGGAGAAGGAGAAGGAGAAGGATACTTACCGGCGGCGAGGAGACCGGCGGCTGGAGCAACGGCGTGAAGGAGGAGAGCAGCGACGAGGAGAGAGAGAGAATGAGTTCTTGAGGGTTTGAAAACTTACGTGAATAGTGAAGGAGGGTTTTGATTTTCTCTTCCTAGCTTTCACGTGAATTAGAAGAAAGAAGGGGAGGGTTTGAGTTTGGGTTTTGATGTTGGGCTTTTCAAGTGGGCTAGACTTAGGATTTAGCTTTTATGATTCGAGTCCAAAACTGAATAGGATCGTTTTCTAAATTCAATCAATTTTCGTAATTCAAATTCTTTTCAACTTAAAATTCTAAAGTCATTTTCGATTTCGTAAATCGTTGAAAATATTAAAATGTAATAACTAAATATACGTTAACTATATATTTATTTCCAAAATTCATAAATTCTTATTTAAATATATTAAATATACGCTAAAATATATAACTGAAATGTATAAAATTACGGGGGATTACATATGAGCCCGAAGAAAGACGGGAGAAGGGGTGAACTTCAACCCAAATACGCTAACTACACTCCACTAACTCTGCCCCGAAAGGAAATCTTTAGCCTCAACAGAAATGATGAGAAGTGGAAACTACCAGGGAAGCTCAAGTCCAACCAAGCTCGGAGAAACAATAACAAATGGTGCGAGTTTCATGATGACTTCGGTCATCACACTGAAGAATGCAACTCGTTGAAAGACAACATTGAGGACCTCGTTCGCCGAGCTTACCTGAAGCAATACTTGTTAGACCGAAGGGAGGAAAAAGAAAAGGCCGCAAGCGGCAAACAACACGAGCAACACCAGAAAAGGGTCTACGAAGCAACAGGTCACAAGAAGAATGACATCCTAGTGGTGTTCGGGGGACAGAAGTCTGGCCAAGCCAGCAAGAAACACCTAAGAGCTCTCACCCATCGAGTCAACTTCAGCTCAGTGGGAGATAACCAACCACACCCCCCGAACATGACCTTCACTGCCGATGATTGCTTCGGAGTCCAGTACAAACATGACGATCCTTTGGTCATTTCCATGGACCTCAATAACCACAACGTACACCGAGTGCTGGTCGACGGAGGAAGTGTCGTCAACATCATCTTCAGAAATTGCTTCGAGCAACTGATCCTCGAGGAGTCAGAGGAAGCATTGACGAAAGTCAGTTACCCACTGATCGAATTCAACGGATCCGCAGCTATCCCTCGCGGAAAGATCACCCTACCAGTCACGGTGGGCGAAGGCCAAGCAGCAAAAACCCTTCGAGACGAATTCTTGGTGATGGACTGCGACTCAGTATACAACGTAATCATGGGAAGAACCATGATTCACAAGATGCAGGCAGTCCCCTCCACGTACCATCAGCTGATGATATACGTCTCGGACGCAGGATTCGCCGAACGAATTAGAGGTGATCAAGAGGTTGCAAGAAGAACCTGCCACACCGCCATCCGAAAGCCCAAATTAGGAGACGGTTCCGAGGCTGAGGGAGAAAAGAAAGATGCTCCAGGAGAGGAGAACGAGGCAAAAAGGAGAAAAGCAGGCACGAGCAGCTTATCTCCCGCAGAGGTCGATGCCCGCCCCGAAACCCTATCTTCCGTGCCGGATCAAGAAATGGAGGATATCTTCCTCGAAGAGGATTCAGACAGGAGCATCCGAATAGGCAAGGGCCTAAGCTCGGGGCTCCGAATCGATTTGATCCAACTACTCAGGGATCACAAAGACATTTTTGCATGGTCAGCAACAGATATGCCAGGGATAAATCCGAAGTTGATTTGTCACAAGCTGGACGTCAACGCTGAAGCTCGGCCAATCAAACAAAAGAAGAGGAATTACTCCTCGGAGAAAAACAAAGCCATCGCCGAAGAGGTGAAAAAGTTGCAGGAAGCTGGATTCATCGAGCCATGCATGTACCCAAAATGGTTGGCCAACGTGGTGATGGTCAAGAAAGCAAACGGCTCTTGGCGAATGTGCGTGGATTTCACAGATCTGAACCGAGCCTGCCCCAAAGACCGCTATCCCTTGCCGAGGATAGACCAATTGGTCGACTCTACCAGCGGCCATGCACTGCTCAGCTTTATGGATGCCTTTTCAGGTTACCATCAAGTGTTCATGCACCCCGACGACAGGGCGAAGACAGCATTCATCACGAGTGCAGGAGTGTTCAACTACAAAATGATGCCCTTCGGCTTGAAAAATGCCGGCGCTACCTACCAGAGGCTAGTTGATCACGTCTTCGCCGACCAGAAAGGGAGGAACGTCGAGGTCTATGTGGATGACTCCATCGTAAAAAGCATCAAGGAAGAAGACCATGTCAAGGACTTGGCCGAGACCTTCGGAAATCTGAGGAAATACAGCATCAAGCTGAACCCGAAAAAATGTGTCTTCGGGGTGAAGTCAGGAAAGTTCCTCGGGTTCATGGTGAGCGAAAGAGGAATCGATGCGAACCCGGACAAAGTCCAAGAAGCATTGGATCTACCCGAGCCGAGAAACAAGAGAGACGTGAAGAGGCTAACCGGCAGGTTAGCCGCACTAACAAGGTTCATATCAAAAGCCTCGGACAAGGGAGCCCCTTTCTTCAAAGCACTAAAACCAAAGAGCCTCCCCGGGGGAGAAGCAGAACCAATCAAGAAAAAGGGGGTCCCGAGGAAGGTGGACCCCGAGCTGATATGGGAGAAAGAGCAAAAAGAGGCTTTTCAGCAACTCAGCGCCCACCTAGGCCAACTGCCGACACTGGCCAGACCAAAGGAAGGGGAAACCCTATATCTATATGTCGCAGTCAGCCCTGGAACCGTCAGTGCAGTGCTTCTTCGGGAAGAAGAGAAGAAGCAACAGCCAATCTACTTCACCAGCCGAACACTCACAGGGGCGGAAACTCGGTACCCGCTCATCGAGAAAGTTGCATATGAAGTGGTGGTAGCTGCACGAAAACTAAGGCCATACTTCGACTCCCATCAGATCACAGTACTGACCGACCAACCACTTGAGAAAGTACTCGACAAAATAGAGAGGTCAGGAAGATTGGCTGCCTGGGCCTTCGAGCTATCAGAGTTCGGCATCAAATATCAGCCGAGGACAGCCATCAAGGCACAGGCGCTGGCAGACTTCTTGGCCGAGTGCTCATACCAAGAAATGCTGGATGATACGAAAAGCACTTGGGAGGTCTTCACTGACGGATCTTCCACAGTAAACGTCTCAGGAGCAGGAGTTGTATTAATCCCCCCAATAGGGAAAAGCATAGAGTATGCATTGAAGTTCGGATTCAAAGCAACTAACAACGAGGCCGAATATGAGGCCGCAATCGCAGGGATAGAGCTTTGCTTATCCCTGGAGGCCGAGCATGTTTGTCTCAAAACTGATTCCCAACTTGTAGCCAACCAGATCCGAGGGGAGTATGAGGCCAAGTGGCCCAGCATGACAGCTTACTTAGCGAAAATTATTAAGATCCTTTGAAGTCATTCTCATTCCCCGAGGAAAAAACACGCAAGCAGATGCACTGTCAAAACTCGCAAGCTCAACACTCATCGACCTAAACAGGTCAGTCCACGTGGAAGTTCACCAAGAGAGAATCATTGACTTGCCACCCCCCACAGTATGCAGTTTACGTATCGAACCTAGCTGGATGGACGCAGTAATTGCATACAAAGAAAGGGGAGAACTTCCCGAAGATAAGCTACAGGCGAGAAAGCTGAAGAGATTCAACAAGTGGTTCATCATCGACGCCGAAGGAGAGCTCATGAGGAAATCATTCTCCGCTCCACTGCTAAAATGTGTGGGTCCAACAGACGCTGACTATATCCTAAGGGAAATCCACCTCGAAATATGCGGAAACCACATCGGAGGCAGGGCATTGGCACACAAAGCCCTTCGGGCCGGATACTGGTGGCCCACTATGGTTTCCGAAGCAAAACAGATGGCAAGAAAATGCGAGAAATGCCAAAAGTTCGCACCAGCTATCCATCAACCAGCTTAAACCTTACAATCAACACTATATCCCTTACCATTCGCACAGTGGGGGTTAGACATCATTGGCCCCTTCCCCACAGCTACGAACCAGAAGAAGTGGTTGATTGTAGGAGTCGACTATTTTAGCAAATGGATCGAAGCCGAAGCTGTCTCCTCCATCACCGAACCTCAGGTCCGCAAGTTCATATGGCAGAACATCATCACAAGGTTCGGCATACCGATACTAATGGTCTTCGACCACGGGAAACAGTTCGACAACACCCCGCTACAAAAATGGTGCAAACAGTTCGGCATACACCTAGCTTACTCGGCAGTTTGCCACCCACAAAGCAACGGGCAAGCTGAAGCTGCAAACAAACTCATCCTCAACGCACTCAAGAAAACAGTCGAGGATGACAAAAACAAGTGGTTGGAAGAGCTACCCGGAACGTTATGGTCCCTTCGGACCACCGAGAAAGAAGCTACTGGGCAAACACCGTTCCACCTTGTATACGGATTCGAGGCTGTCATCCCTGTAGAAATCGGAACAGAAAGCTTGAGGATCCAAGCATACAACAGGTATGATGGACTCCAAGGAGAAAGCAACGACCAACTTCTGTCTGAAGCTCTCGACCTACTAGATGAAGCTCGGAACGATGCAAGGACACTCAACGCAGCTTATTTGCAGAGGGTCAACAAGCATTACAATCGAAGAGTCAACGCCAGACCCCTAAAAGTCGGCGATCTAGTACTCAGAAACGCCGCCTCGGTTCAGAAAGGACGGATCCATGGCAAACTCTCAGCCACCTGGGAAGGACCATACATCATCCATTCCAAAAAAAGGCCAGGCACTTTTATGCTGAAACAGTTAGATGGAACAATCTTGAAGAACCATTGGAATACCGATGTTCTCAAGAAATATTTTGTATGACCTCTCTGTAAGCCAAGTAAGTTGTTTAATGAGAAGAGGAAAGCCTTTGTGGCACCATGCGTTTCATTAAACCTATCTCTATATTTTAAAATTCATTGTCCTTTTTTATGCATGCTGCCTCGGATCTGATCAATCCGAGACTAAAAACAGGTTGACTTTGCCCATTCCTTGATAAAATACAAGAAATGACCAAAATCACGCACTTCGGGAATCGTCCAGAATCCTCGGATTCGCGATACCTCGATAAAACTTGTTCGCAACAAACAGTCGCTCGAATCAAGTTATAAAACTTCGGCTCAGATCCATGGATCGCCAAAGTCATAACTAAGAGGCAGACTAGCGATCTCTTGCCCAGGTTTCCGAACCACAAGAGATCGGAAGAACAATTCAGACCTCTTAGCAGATCGACGGATCTGAAGAGTCTGAAAATTAAAGAGTCTCTTAGCAGATCTACGGATTTGAAGAACTCGCAAAATTAAAGAGTCTCTTAGCAGATCTACGGATTTGAAGAACTCGCAAAATTAAAGAGTCTCTTAGCAGATCTACGGATTTGAAGAACTCGCAAAATTGAAGAGTCTCTTAGCAGATCTACAGATTTGAAGAACGAGGAAGAAATCAAAGGATCTCTCAACAAGTCCACAAAGAAAAGCTCGAGAATTACAAGTTCAAAGGAAGACTTAAAACTTCGGAAAGCGCAAAAAGTTGAAAAGAAGCAGCCAAATAACGAACATTCATTTTTTATTCAATATTCGAGGGAAGTACAAATACATCAAACAACTCGGGACACACCCGAGGACCCTCAAAAATTGAAAACAAAATGAAACAGTTAAAATCGGCAGCCATCAACAGATAATACCGGCCTACCGAAGTCCTAAAAAGCAAAAAGAAACAAGTACAACGCAGCGCCGAGGCAAAAGGGGGAAAGGCAAGCACACATTCGGAGGTCCTCAACTCGAACCGACCGACTCTGAAGAAGACGACTGCCCGAATCCCTAACTCCTGGGAGTCTCAGGAACAGCCCCTAGGAGAGCATCCTTCGAAGATCCCCCAGCAGTAGTGTCACCTTCGGAATTCGCCTTCTGGGCCCGAGCCTCTGCAAGAGCAGCTTGGCGTTCAGCTTCAGCTTCGTCTCGGTCAGCCTGGCATTCCACCAAGTGATCCTGGGCCCGCATCCAGATAGGAACTTTCTCATTCCAAGGGAAATGAGGCATGTGCTTCGCAAACATGCGCCGAGCACCCAGGATACCATTCCAATACTGCTTTCTACACTGATCAGCAGTATAGAGGTCAGCTTGCTCTTGCTCCAACTTCCGAATGGTCTCATCCTTCTCTCGGATCTTCAGCTGAAGAACAAGCACCTTGTCAGCTTGGTTCTGAATCATCTCCCGATTCTTGACAAACTGCTGAAGCCTCGCCTCCGCATCCTTGCTCTCCTTATCAGCCGCCTCAAATTTAGACGTCATCTCCTTGAGAAGTCTGTCTTTTTCTTCAAGTTCGCTCGCAAACTTGGCGGCCATATCCTTCTCCTCCTTGTCGAAGGAAGCTATTTTTTCAGCATCCTCTTCGACTCGGAAGGTGAGCTTACCAACTTCAGTCCCGATCTGCTCAGCAGTAGCTCTAGCCTCGCGACTGTACTTAAGATATAGCTGCTTGACTTCCACAAGCTCGGAGAAGAGCTGCCCAGCCTTCTGGTCCAAGATAGGAATATCACGAGCATAAGCCTCCTGATATCTCCTCAGTTGTCTCTCCTCAACCGAGCTGCACTCGGAAGCGAACGAGGACCAGAAGACAGCCTGGGAGCGAAGAAAGATGAGCAAAAATAGGAAAAACATAAAACAAAGAGACAAATCAAAGAGAAATCCAACACTTACCTCATTCAGGTAATACTGGGCCATCATAGCCGGATTCCTCTCTTCAGCTCCAGGAACCCTCCACTGCGGATTGGCCCGAAGTAGGTTCTCCCGAGCAGCTTCAGGACCCACTAAAGAGCCCACGTGAGCCAGGGGATTCTCTCCCAAAACCGGAGCCCTAGCAAACCGAGCCATCGCCTCCCTTACTTCCTCGGGGATCCGTTTCAGCGGAACATCCGAGAAAGGGTCAACATGGATCAACCTATCCAGGGCCGAGGTCGAAGTAGAACCCAAAGTTGAGTGGCGCCTCTTCCTCATCAGACCCTGTTCGGGCTGCTCCTCCTCAGCAGAGGGGACATCCTTCTCAGCCTCGGGAACCTCAACATCAGGGCCCGTGAGATCCACCATCTCCTTATCTGGACTTCTCTCTCTTTCGAGAGGAACGTCAGCAAATTCCTTTTTCTCCTCGGCCACGATAGGGACATCCGAGCCAGGAACAGAGTCAGTTTCGATCGCCTCCATCACCTTGGTGATATCCTGGATCTCGATCCCTAAAGCAGTAGACGGCTTCAGCGGAGAGGGGATGGTATCTTCCTCAGCCAACGGTTGATCCACGGGCGGCGGTTCCGCAACCACCACACTCTTTAACTTCTGCCCTGGCAAGGGCATGAAGTGAAGAAGGTTCTTAGGAGGAGGCATGTCTTCCGAAGCCGTTTCCTACAAAACAAGCATTCAAAAATCAGCTTCGGAAAAGGAAAAGACGGACTACAAGAAAGCTCCTAGGTCAGAGCAAATACCTTCTCCGAGGACTGAGAAACCTTCGCCTTCTTCGGATGCGTAGAAGAAGTCAGAAGAGTGCTACCCTTCCTTTTCCTTTGATCCTAAGAGAAGGAGACCAAGGATCAATAAATTCAGAGGAAGAAAAAAGAGGAAATAAAGAAAAAAGGCGAAGTACCCGGTTCCTAGATAAAGAGATATCTATCCGAGCCGGGGATGAAACCGAAGGAACGGCGCGCGGCACAGCGTTAGTCCCAGGACCCTAAAAAGATGGTCCAGGACCAAGACGATTAGCCGACGGCCAACCAAAGAGGAAGTAAAGACAAATAAAAACCAAGCCGATAGAAACAATCACCGGATCCGAAGTTGTCCTTAAAACAGGAAGCACGACCTTCACTGGAACAGCTTCGGGAGAGGAGGCAGAATCCCACGGATCAGCTCGAACTTCGGATATCCGAGCAACACCCGAAGGAGACAACACGTAATCCTTCAGGCGAGGATTGCGAGGATTCTCTTTCCCGAACTTGTAATCAGGAGCCGAGTCGTGAATAGTTCGCAGATCCAAAGAAATGCCCAAAATCTTAGGATCAAGACAGCTAAAGCCGTACTCTGCAAAAACAAATTACAAAACGAATCAATAAAACGAAGGAAAAAAGAGGAGGACAAACTCACTGAAACACGGTCCCAGCCGAAAGACACCTACCCCTGTCAAAAATCCTGCTGAGACCGACGACAGCAAGAATGTCCTCCCGCAAGATGTAGTTAAGGTTCGGGAGCCAGCTAGACGGCAGTTTATAATTATCCTCCCGAGCCAAAAACCACTGGAGGAGATCCACGTAGTGCTGATGGTTCCGATCCGGAGCAGCCACCCCCACCATGTCAGGATCAGGACTCACGAACCACTTTGGAGGGCGATAAAAATTGGGGTGCTTCGGATCCGTCGGCACGCGAACAAGCAACCAGTCCGTCTTCCATTTATGGTCGGAGCTAAGGTAAGGGTATGCCGTAATGTAGTTCGGCTCCCCTCTCCTTCGGGACTTTTTGTTGATGATGGTCCACCAACCATACCCATCACCCTTGGAAGCATGATTGAAAGACAGATCGTGGAGATCCCTAAAAACAGAGACAGAGCAGGGAAAGTTAACAAAGTCGCACACCCATCTAAATCCGATGATGTGCCTTATAGACTTGGGTGTAAGTTGGGCCAAACTGATGTTGTACGACACCAGGAGCTCGGAAATGAACGGATCCAAGGGAAAGCGGAGACCGTTCTCCAAGTGATGAGTATACACAGAGATGAACCCCCTCGGCGGATGAGTCACCCGAGGACGCTCCTGATCGGGAAGTTCACACTAGTACCCCAAGGCATGCTGGATTCCGTACAGCTCATCGGCCTTCCGATGATAGTTCCCCAGCTTCGCCTCCACTAACCAGTCACCACTAACTGATTTCTCCAACGGACCATCGATCTTGGTGGTCTCATGCAAAATCGGAGCATACTTACCCTTCGGATCAGCTTCAGTCCAATGAACTGGAAACTCAGGGTAAGGACGGCGGACACCCGAAGAACCAGCCTTCTTACCAGAAGCAGCGCGTTCAGACACACCAGACCCGCCAACAGCGCCATCTTTGGAGGCGTCCCAACCAGTCGAGCGTTTCTCCACTGGCTTCTCCGAAGGCCAACCCCTCGATGTTTTCTGTACCCTTCCCGAAGGCACATCCTCCCTCTCACTAGAGGAGCCAACGACGAACTTACTTTTGCCCTTATTCTTTGCCATGGTTGCAAATTCTCGGTCTAGGGTTTAGATTGAGGAGTAGAGGAAAGAACGAAAAAAAAAGGAAAATTCATAAACAAGTTACCTTTTTCCGAAGCGGAATTCGCCGACAAAGCGAACGACACAAGTTCCCGAAGTCTAAAGCTGACTGAATTCCGTAGATCTGAAGAAACTCGAAAACTGCGATCGCCGGAAAAAGAGAGGAAGTTTGTTTAAAAGAGAGAGAAAGTAAAAGTTTGGAGGAAGCTTGGCGCCCAGTATTTATAGAAAAAAGAGGCGCATCAACTTCTTTTCAACCCACGATCTCCACGACACAATACAAGTCCCAACACTTGTCATCAATGCAAATCATCCCTTTTCAAAAAAGAGAGGGAACTTTTGGACTTCTGACAACTGAAAAACCCACCCATTTAATTCTAAATGGACCGGGTCTGGGGGGCATGTTGTTTGGGCTCCCAATTGATATCCAATTGGGCCACTAAGTCCAAATCCCAATGGCTCTAAACAACAACATCAAACCTACCACAATGGCTATTCAGCCATCCATTAAGGCCCAAGGCCCAATAACAATGAATGACCTATTGGCATTTATTATGCAAACACTATAAATAGGCCGCCAAGGCTCACACCTCAAGGTACGTCCAATTTATCGCCTTAAGACTACTCTTCTAGAGAACTTCTCTCTAGAATCCGAGCATCGTTCTTACTTAGGCATCGGAGGGGCTTTCCTCGGAAACACCCCCGAGGCTAGTAACTTTACTCTTGTGCAGGTGAATTCGGACTCGACTCAAGCAAGCAAGATCTTCAACACATACGAAAGGGCCTTCATTCGAAGCCCATTGTTTCCACCTTTACAACACCGGAACAGTTTCTAATTTTTAATGATAATTTTTTTCATTTGAATAATTTTTTTTTTCAAAATCACTAATAATGTATAAATTAATCATTTAACCCTTTAAAATGTTTATATATCAACTTTTTATTTTTATAGTACTAAAAGTTACAAAAAAGTAGGTTAAAGTTACCAAAAACTGCATAAAAAATATCTTGGTGTACAATAAATTTATTGTATACCTTGTGCGCGCAAGACCTTTTGTTTAATATATACTCCCTTCGTCCCTTAATACTTGCACCGCTTTCCTTTTCGGGTCGTCCCTTAATACTTGCACCGCTTCTATAAATGGAAATGTTTACCAATATTATATTATTTCTCACACTTACTACTAACCCACCTACATCCCTACTCCCTACAAAGAATCATTTAAAAAATCACATCCCCCACTCACAACTCCCCACCCCTTACACATTTCCCACTAACTATATTAAAAAAATACTCCACTATCAACTACCACCCATTAATTTAATAAGTCAATTTAATTGTTTTAACTCCGCACCGGTCAAACCGGTGCGAGTATTAAGGGACGGAGGGAGTACATCATTTATCCATTTATTAACTAACGTTCTACTCACTTGTTTTGCGCTAAATTTTTTTTCCTAACGAATATATATAATGCGAAAAATGCAATCTATCTATATATTATACTAAAAGAGAGGAAATCAATGTGATGATGACAAATGTCACTCATTGATTAGCCTCTCTTATAGATATAAAAAAAATATTAAAAAAATAAAATACTTGGATTCTATAATTATTTTTGTTAACTTTTACCACAAAAAATATTTTATTATCTTTTCCTCAAAATTTAAAAAGATTTCATTCTATACATAGGGAATTTTTAAAAAAAATTATACGTAGTTTATCTTTTCTTTATTTGGTAACAAATATTACCAATATAAGATTATCTTTTTATAAAAATTAATCCATTATACATAGTACGTAGTATGATTTTAAAAAAAAATAAGAGTAGTCTACTTATTTGTATTTCGTACTTACATAATTCGAATACAAATAAATTAGAAAATCAATCAAGTATGAATAAGAGTATAAAAAAATTACAATTGTACTCTAGAATATTTTAACAACTATATGCAATAATTATAACCGTCATTGATTGTAATATTTTACACGTAGTATATTTAGCAACTAAATTCGATAATTATCACCTCCATTATATTGATAGTAATATTTTACTACTTTAAAAAGATTATGTAACTTCTTTAAACATGAGCAAAATTTGTGTAATATAATCTATCTACTCCGTACTACTTTACTACGTAATTCCTAAATTTTTTAGATGAAACTATTTGTTTTTTACACTAGCTATATATTCACACATACCTCTACCTTTTCTGTTATTTTTTTTTTTTTTTTGCGATTATTAATACTTTATGAAGAACATAGTCATGTACTCTGTATCATTTTGTTGGATTTGTCTAAATACTTACATAATACTACCATTTTTCTTTATGATGTTTACTAATTGATAATTTAAGATATTAATAATTGAAGTTATTTATTAACAGCCGTGAAAATAAAAGTGGTTTATCCAAAAAAGAGGGCGAAGTAGTAAACAAGAAAAATGATGCACGACTACGTAGTCCTCTTTACTTCAAAACTATACGTAGTTTATCTTTTCTATATTTGGTAACAAATATTACCAATATAAGATTATCTTTTTATAAAAATTAATCCCTTATACATAGTACGTAGTATGATTTTTAAAAAAAAACAAGAGTAGTCTCCTTTTTTAAATTTCGTACTTACATAATTCGAATACAAATAAATTAGAAAATCAATCAAGTATGAATAAGAGTATAAAAAAATTACAATTGTACTCTAGAATATTTTAACAATTATATGCAATAATTATAACCGTCATTGATTGTAATATTTTACACATAGTATATTTAGCAACTAAATTCGATAATTATCACCTCCATTATATTGATAGTAATATTTTACTACTTTAAAAAGATTATGTAACTTCTTTAAACATGAGCAAATTTTGTGTAATATAATCTATCTACTCCGTACTACTTTACTACGTAATTCCTAAATTTTTTAGATGCAACTATTTGTTTTTTACACTAGCTATATATTCACACATACCTCTACCTTTTCTGTTTTTTTTTTTTTTTTTTTTTTTTTGCGATTATTTATACTTTACGATGAACATAGTCATGTACTCTGTATCATTTTGTTGGATTTGTCTAAATACTTACATAATACTACCATTTTTCTTTATGATGTTTACTAATTGATAATTTAAGATATTAATAGTTGAAGTTATTTATTAACAACCGTGAAAATAAAAGTGGTTTATCCAAAAAAAAGGGCGAAGTAGTAAACAAGAAAAATGATGCACGACTACGTAGTCCTCTTTACTTCAAAAAGCTCCTCCAAATATATATTTTAGGCTAACCAATTGACTTATATTTTAGTCAATTTTTAACAAACATATGTATACGAAGTACTATACTAAATGATAAGGAAATTGATGGACCCGCTGACAAATGCCGCTCTGATTTGCCTCTTTTATAATATTGGTAACTAACCTATGATAAAATATTTTATATACTTTGTATATATTTCACCTAAAATCTTCTAATTACTTATGGTAATAATCGATTATACTAAGAATTACATATTAATTTACTCATGTCAATAAATTTCTTAATTTTAGGTTCTGTTCCGTTCACCTTATTTTCACTTATTTTGAGGAAAAATAAGTTCAGATAAGTTAAGATAAGTTCAGTTAAGTTCATATAAGATACGTTCAAGAAAAATAAGGGTTGGCCAAGTATAATTAGTAACTAAAATAAGTTTTGATAAGTTCTAATAAGTTCTAATAAGTTCAGATAAGTTCAAATAAGATAAGTTCCGGAAATATAAGTAAAAATTAGGTACGAACGCACCCTTAATCTATATACTCTGTACTAAGGTAAATCGATGTAGAGATGACAAATGTCGCTCTATGATTTGCCTCTCTTATAACATAAATAATGACTAATTGTAAGTACTATCAAGTTTCGTTTAGAAATTGTGTCATATACTGAGAACACTCACCAATCCTAATTATGTATGTCACTTTTAAAATTTGAGAACACTAACCCAATTCTAATTATGTATGTCACTTTTAAATAATTTTTTCAATATTATAGCTAATACAGTCAATTTTGTTACTTCACAATAAACTTATGTCAATATATTTAAAATTTAATTGTAAGGAAAATTGAATTATTTATCGACCATAGGATGTCAGATTGTCGATCAGTGGGGCGGGTTTTTTGGGAAATCCCCTTGTGCATCCTCCCCAAGTGGGTGGCGATGGAAGAACGTTTATTGGGTGTTGGGGTTAAAAAATGTATTCGTCGCGAGTGACGGGGAGATGATGGATTTTAGATTGGACCCGGCCGAGCCGCTAATCCTTCATCTGATTAATTATGAATATGTAAACAAAAGTACTATTAACTTACATATTATAATGTTTTGTTTATTTATATACTCAATAACTCTAATAAGACAAACGAAGTTTCAGAGGCTCTTGAATAGAGTTTTAAAATTCAAAACTCTCTTACAAAAGAAAAAAAAAAGTCGAGTTTAGGGGCGTGGGTGTGGATACACGGGAACGAAGGTGATGAAGAGGGGATGAATTTTACTTTATATCTTTTGAGACGGGGGTTGGAGGGGGGGGGGGGTATCGTTCCTATCGTAGATGGAGGGGATGAAGATGAGAATTGTAGGCGGGTGCGGGTGTGCAGGCCCTACTCCGCCTCAAAGTCATCTCTAACTCAATAAATTAAATGGTATAGATAGGTGATAAGTGATCGGGTAATGAGGTTGACGGGGCGACTGTGCGAGTATTAAGTTGGTATTACTACCGAAGTGAAGGCGGGTGAGATAAATTTATGTTTGACACAAGTGGTGAATGAGAATGAAAATAATTTTATCTATATACCCTTATTTGTTTTAATAAGTAAGACACCGTATAAACAATAACAAATTTATCCATCATTAATTATTTTTTATTTGGAGAATATTTATAAACTCTATTTTGATGATAATTGTCTACCAGATTTCATATAAATTTTGTATTTTCTATTAAACCGTGCATCGCACGGGTACCATACTAGTTATTTTACTAATTATAAGAAAGTGCGCTAAAACACGGCTTTGATATATTTTCCAAATTGGTTGTCCTTTTATCTTTCAACGACATTCTTTTTTCTTTTTTTTTTTGGTAAATTAAGTTGTTTATCCTTCTTTTTGGTATAAACAATTTAGGCTTCGTTGTATTCTACTATATTATTCGAACTTATTTTATCAGGAAAATTTTATTTTGTCTGAAATTAACTTATTTGTGTGTGAAAATTTCTGGAAAAAAAACTTATTTTTTCACTTATATTATCTGAACTTAATTACACTTATGTAAACTTATTTTATCTGAAATAAGTCAAAATAAGTCGAACATACTAGAACCTTAACCAATTCTGATTTATTGAATAAGTGAATTAAGTACTCTTATAAATTAAACTTTTGTGGTGGTATAGTTGTTCCCAAGATCTAGGAGCAAATGTCTTGTATTGTACACGGAGTACATCATTTGCTTTATGTGACTCTCATTAGGGTGAGTTCATCGCTTCATCTCAAATCTTAAAGTGAGTCTCGAGTCTAAGAGCAAGATCAAAGGGGTCTTGTTTTAAAACTTGTTTCAATGACCATGTCAGCATTCCATTAATATTTAATAATTAAATTGTTGTTAAGACTCCTTAAGATTCAATAAAATTTAGATCATCAACCATCAAATTCATTTTAAGACTTGTAAATTAAATAAAAAATTTTGTATTATTTAATTTAACTCACAAACCAAGTCTTAAGTTGAGTCTTAGTTTTTCAAGACTCAATTTAAGACTCTGTTAAGACTCGTCCACTTCAATGATATATTTCACTTTGTCGGATCTTAAAACTGATGAGTCAAATGCCACGTCAGTACAACTCAAGTCTTAAGACTTGGGATTGATCATGCTCTAATTCTTGGAGTAATGTGGTAAATGGTGCGATTTAATACGATAAAAGAATAATGTTGCCACAATATTTCAATTGAAATATAATTAGAATGAACTTATCTCAATATCGTGATGAACGAGGTTACTGATTTAGAACGATTGTCGCGCCGTGGCCGAACCACTGCTCTAAAAGACAATTCCGCGCTACCCCGGTGCAGTAGAACGCTTGCAGTTGTCCTCTAGGGTTAACACGACATCATGACTTGTGTGCAGTCACAAGACTCGATTGGAGATCAGAATACTTGCCCAGAAATAACAAGAGAGTATTTGAGATTTGTGAGAGAAAATGCAGATAATACTTTGTGTGATTATGTATTAATGGAAAACAGAAGTGATGTATTTATAGGGAAGCTGCAACAGCGATAAACGGCTAGTAGTGGGGTAGTGGGAGGTTACCACATTTACTGGGTAATTAATGGGAAGTTAAAACGGCTATTAAGTGGGTTAATGGGGCAGTTACGGGATTAGTGGGTTTGATTAATTCTTTCTGCCCGTTAGAATTAATTAAGCCCACCACTGACCAAAAAGAAAGACCCGGACCACAAAATCCACCCCACGCCCGCGAACCGCATTCGCCAAGGCCCACGGCCCGGCCCCCGCGCGCGTGTGTGAGTTGTGTGTCCACCCAAGCCACTCACATGCTTTCTTAAACAAATGATTCCCTCAAGCCCCCAAATATAAACATTAGAAGTAGTTGGTGTTTTTTCCATGTGGGACTTTTCACATTCCCTTTTCCCCACTCATTTTTCTTTTGTATTCTCACTAGGATTTCCAACAGTAAATGACTACTACAAGTCTTGAAGTGTTTTTGAAAAACTAAGACTTAATTACTAGCTTAAACCTCCATTTTTTCTCCAACCAGATCAAAGTATACCACATTGTCTTATTTAATTAACTTTTTTTTTTGGAGTTTAGTTGAGTATGAGTATAATGTGTAAAAATAGGGAGAGTGTTAGAATAATGCCTTGAATCGGATGAGCCAAACTCTCTAGGAAAAACCTACACTACAAAAATTTGTATCTTTTATGACAACCTAATAAAGACTGGTAAAAATTCCGTCGCAAAGGGCTTTTGCGACAGGGATAACAACCCAACAAAGACGGGAACAATCGTCGCAAATGTCTTTTACGACGGGTTAATGACGTGATTTTCCATTAACGACGGCCCCCTTTTATGACGGGTTCGCGATGGAAAATCCGATCCCGTCGTTAATCAACAATTTTTGGCCTTTAGAGACGGGATTTCCCGTCGTTAATAGCACAATTTCTTGTAGTGCTAGTTGTATCTTGTAATTTGTACTCCTCAAGATCAATAAAACTTTCCCCCCTTCTGCATGTGGACGTAGCCAGTGGCGGTACCAGTAAGGGTTCAGTACTTCAGTGGATTTCAACTGGACCCTTACTGGAACCAGAAAAATCTGATTAGTATTTTTGAAAAAGAACCAGTTATTAATTATTAAGCGCGATGCAGTATCACATTATTGTCAAGTGCTGCAGTGGTTGATAGGTAGGGCAACTAGAGCAGGCGATTAGGGGTTTGAATCCTAGTTCGTAAATTTTAATTTTATTTTATTTTTAGTTTTTCAGTTTCAGTGTATAGTAGTAGGAGGCAATCAGCAACAAGTCTGTGCTTTTGAAATTGATTTTTATTTTGGTTTTTTATCTGTAAATTATATGGTTAGGGGGTTTTGTTAAAGTTAGATTAGTGAAATTCTTTATAATTGAGTTTATTAATTTACCTTTTCTTCCTCTGGGCCTAAATTTTATTTTTAAAATTTTCTTTGATATTACTCCCTCCGTATTTATTTAAGAGATACACTTGGTCGGGCATGGGTATTAAGAAAAAAAATTGAATTAAATAAAGTAATAAAACAAGTGGGGTTGGGTAGATATTTTAATAAGTAAAACAAGTGTGAACCATGTCATTTTAGGGGATGGGGGTGGGGATGGGGTGTAGATAGATTATTTAATTAGATAGTGGGGTTGATAAGTTACTAAAAATGGCAAGTGTATCTCTTAAATAAATACGGTCGGAAAAGGCAAGTGTATCACTTAAATATATAAATACAGAGGGAGTATTGCATAACACATGTGCACCACCAAATTATTAGTTTTAATTTAAATTTTGGATGAAATTTGATTTTATCATATTTGTCCGAAAATTTTGAACCCTTAAGCCAAAAATCCTGGCACCTTCACTGGACGTAGCTAACACATTATTAGTTAAATCTCCGTGTTCTTTATTTACGTTATTTAATATTTATTTGCTTCCGTTATAACAGAGAGTCTTGTATGAGTCTGAAATCTGAATAATAAAAAAGTTAGTGGAAATCTCATGTGACAAAGTCTGAAGATTGATGGTGACTCTGAAAGATAAACCTACCCTTATGTACGCAAAAATGAACGACTTGGTGTTTCTTGTCAACTAAGAGGAATAAGTAACAAAACAGATATATTGTTTCTCACTAGTGGAAAAGTGTTCATTTGCATCGCTGAATTTGCGTCGCACTTATAAATTCGTGACGCAATTGAAAAATTTTAGTCTAAAAATTTATCATTGTGTCGCAGTTTTATAGATCTGCGATGCAAATGACTGTTCCAGGCATCACATAGTCATCTGCGTCGCAGATTTACAAACCTGCGACGCAATGAATTTAAATTTGGGTCGCAGATTTGTAAATGTGCGATGCAATGACTCAACTTCTAAAATTCTCATAACTGCGTGCGTTCACCCTAAATCGAGAACCCTAAAATAAAAATTCCTCCATCGCTCACTCTCTCACCGTCGTTCACCCTCCTCCTCCTCTCACTGCCGTATGTTCTTCCTCCTCCTCCACCCTGCCGCGTTCACCCTCCTCCTGCATCTTAGTGCTCATGGTCAAGGTCGGGAAAGGCTCAGCTCCGTGACGCAAGTACGAAAGGGTTATGTGCAGTTCAAAGCTTCCTCTCACCATACCATCCACCGCACTACTCTGCTCGCCGGTAGATCCCGCTTCTCGCCGCCGCTACCACCTACTTGCCTCTGCCATAGGTCAGAGGTTGTCGTCCTCCCTTTCGGCCGACCAAATCTTCGGTTACTCCTCTTTTCTTTCTCAAGGTTGGTTTACTTTAATTCTCCCGCTTTGATTGGTCATTAAATTGAATTTCCTTTAATTAGTTGAGCCTAGTAAGTTTATTGTGCAGAAAATTTAGGCTAATTTTTCCAATTATTAGATGGAACGAATTGAATTAGGGTTTTGATATTTGTGCTTTTATGTAAATTGCGTGTAAAATTAAATCTAGCTGGAGAAGACGACTTTGCTTAATTTGAGGTCCTGGTTCTTATAAATTTAGGGTTATGTTAGTTATCAAATGTTGTTAACAATTTGGGATTTTTTATAGTTTGTGCCGATTTATATTATTGAAATGCTAGTTTTTTGGACGGAAATCTTTATTCTTGATCTGAAATGTACGTGTCGATGTATATTGGTCTTTGATTATAATTTCTCTGTGATTTTTTGTAGTGATATTGAGATTTTTTGAGTTTCTGTGGTGAATGTAAGTTGCTAATGGTCATTGTGTTGTGCCTTCAATGCTAATTCTACTGTTTTATAATAATTATGTTTGTTTTGGTTTTGTTTTGTTTGCGGAAGAACACGTTTCATGAAAATTACATTAGCATTGGTGCTATAAAATTATGAACCTTTGTTTGGAAACTGATTTTAGTGTTTTTTGCTTGAAAATTTCCCTAATCAACTCAGGGTAAGTTTCGTAATACTTTTTGATTTTTCATAAAGTTTGCTTTAGCTTTGAATCTCTAGGGTTAACTTTAAAATTTAACGCTTAGATTTTGCCGCTGAGTCTTGCTCAATGGGCTTGGGGAATGGGAGTGGTCGAGTGGAGTGGAGCTGCTATCCTGCCATCAGAACATTCATATATTATGTTAGTTATCAAATGTTGTTAACAATTTGGAATTTTTTCGCTTGACTAATTGTCTTATAGAGTAACTGATGTGGTTATTTGGTGCCTGTATATCAGTATCTGTTTGTTAGATTTTCTTCTAAGGATGTTGTGAAAATATGAAGCAGCAATCTGAATAATATGTTTCTTTTCATTCTTTAACTAGATAGGCTATAAGGATGAAGGCAGCATGTGCGACAGTGTTCTGCAACAGGAGCCTTTGCTTTTCCGGCTTGAACAAGGGCGATCTTGCACTCACTGATGCACAGTTGTGTATTAGCCTGAGACCATATTGGTTTAAGGGATATTACCGTGCAGGAGTAGCTTGGAAGATGCTGAAGGCCTGATCATGTTTATATGATCATGTTTAAATATCTAATTTTTGAATTAAGTTCTGATTTTTTCGTCTAAATGTATTGTGATGGCTTTTCTTGTCTCTATCTGGTGCTACAAGTCTTGGTCGGTCTCTATTTGTGTTAATTAATTTATGATTTCTATAGCATGTGCAGACCGCCGTAACCGTTGCAAAGTTCTATGTGTGAATTGAGATCCAAGGTATTTTGTTTCTCCCTCTTCTCATATTAGGTTTGGTGGTTGTTTCGATTATTATTGAGTTAAATTCTTGTCTTTCGTTGTTTTCTTGCAACTTCAAGGTATTCATTTTTCTGTTCCTGACAAACATTGATATGGTCATCAATCACACTAATAATAATTTAATTTGCATACCTCAATTAATAATTGTTTTCTGCCAAGCTATTTTCTTCTTTCGTTTTATTTGTTGTCTTTAAATTTCTTACCTAAATTCACCAAATCAAATGATACTGCATTAAGCTTGAGGGATTTACATTCTTATCATATTCTTTGTGAAGCCTAAAGAACTAGTCCTAAATTATAACTCCGTCTTTTTTAGGGTAAGAAGAACGACTCTACTAGACCCGGACTTTTTCACAGGTGAACGTCCCATTATCTTAGATGATTGCCTTATGAAATTTTCAACACAAGTACACAACTATATGTTAGAGTCCAAAGTCTCAATCCCATACCTTTTTGTCTTTTCCTAGACTAGAAGAATGTCTCAATCCTAGAGTTCTCTAAAGCTTTCAATCTTGGACCTCTCCAAAACACCAATTCCATCTTCTTTGTCCTCTCTTTTGGAAGCCTGTAAAGAATGGGGTTTCTTTCAGATCATAAATCATGGAATATCATAAGAACTTTACAGCAAGTTATCCTTGTTTTCGAGACAAATTTGCAGCCTTCCTTCTGAGACAAAACTCAAGCTTTGGGGGCTTTAAATGTTTGATTTTTGTCTTTGAGATTAATCACTATCATGGTACAAAAACTGGATTTATGTGCATGCATTAATGCTTCTTTGAACTTACGCCTAGACCTAGGAAAGATATAGAGTGTTGTAGTTAATTTTTATGTTTAACTATAAGTAATTTCCCTGCTCTTAAAAATGGATGCCTTATTTCAGCTTATGCATCTTTTATTTAGTATTTGTTGCATTTGTGGTATCTCAGACTATGGACTTTTCATATTCTAATTTCTACATGCTTCAATTTCCTTCCATTGTTTTTTCTAGGATTTTACTGTGGAACAAGATAGTGTCAGACCAGCTGATGGTTGGAAGGCTTGCTATGCAGCTACAAGAGCAATTGTGAATATTAATGCAGAGTTTTTTAGCATTCTCAGGGAAAGATCACTTCCAACAATGAGTCGTTTCTGGCGTAATGCAGACTATGTGAAGTGCATTCATTCTTCAGGGGAGCTTTTTACTGGGTATGATGCCTTGTTTTTGTTTATTGTAATTTTGATGTACGTGGTATGAGTGCATTTGGTGTTATAATCCCCCACCGCATTCTTCTAAGATGCTTTTTAGTTCACTTGAAGAAATAACATTTGAGGAAAA
Source organism: Spinacia oleracea (assembly GCF_020520425.1). Taxonomy (NCBI): domain Eukaryota; kingdom Viridiplantae; phylum Streptophyta; class Magnoliopsida; order Caryophyllales; family Amaranthaceae; genus Spinacia; species Spinacia oleracea. Next base: position 14,215,017 of record NC_079489.1, on the reverse strand, counting down.
TTCATACAATTGGATGCAGCTTGTCAACAGAACACTAATAGGCTTGTACTCTATGCACATGTCATTGTAAATATGTTTATGAGAACTGATTATGCATTACTGTCAATTGCTGGAACTGATTATGCATTACTGTCAATTGATTTTCCTGGAACTTTAGTTGCTTAGAACTTGTATGAGCCTTTTTGCCTACGAAATTCTGAGTGTGGGCATTAGGGTGAGTTTGTTTAAAAAGCAACTGGAACTATGAGGAAACATGAAAGTATTATAGTAGATTTACGACACACAAGTCACCCAGCTTTTAAGCTGCAGGTGGCTTGTTTTGCTGGACAGAAATGATGTCTGCCACGCTGCACTCTTACACTATCCCTACACTGTCCCTTCCATGCTGTAACTTTTTTTGTTGCAAATGCAGACCTTGGCTCCAAGTGATATTGATATGAAGCAAGCTCTGGAGTTGCTGACTTGTTAAAAGATATGATGCCGTTGCTGACTTGTAGGATCAGTTAAAACTTTTGACACTTGTTTTTTAGGGTGTTTTGATTTTGGCTTTATTTTGGTATATATTGCAAGATATTATTTGCACCCCTATGTTATGAGTATTTTTGTTAATTCATGAACTATAGTTAATTAAAATTAAGAAATGAGCTGCACATTTTATACTTTATGCACTATATAGCATAAAATTTAAAACGTGTAGCTCAATTTTTTTTAAATAAAAACAGTCATTTGCGTCGCATGTTTAGCTAAACTGCGACGCAAATGACCTTTTTTTTAACATGCTGAAAAGTCAATTGCGTCGCACTTTAGCTAATGTGCGACGCAAATGACCTTTTTTTTAACATGCTGAAAAGTCATTTGCGTCGCACTTTAGCTAATGTGAGACGCAAATGACTTTTCAGCATGTTAAAAAAAAGGTCATTTGCGTCGCAGGTTAGCTAATCTGCGACGCAAATGACTCTTATTTGCGTCGCCCAAATGTGCGACGCAAATGACTTTTTTCATTTGCGTCGCAGCCAGTTACGTCGCACCAATGTGCGACGCAAATGGGCTTAAATGACCGACGCAAATGACTGTTTTTCCACTAGTGTGATCTAGTCAAATACATACGCGTAAGAGTACATAGAGGAATGGCATGAATAGATAGGGTAAAGTGAAGAATAAAAATGTAACAGCTCTTGAGTACGTAAGTTCAGCTAGTTAATTAAACACTAGATGTTAATTAAAGTACACCAAGAACGTACCTTGCATGGAATGACAGATATGAAGATGTTTGTGTTGAGACTTGGGAGTGATAATGAAAACTTGAATTGCTACCTTACGTCCTTACTCCATCAAACTCCCAACTTAAGTTTCATCATTCATGATAATTAATTAATCATTAGATAATGACACATGTCAGTTTCATTCTACTTCAAGTGTAATAGCCGCCAATTTGTTCTACAAAACACATACGAGTATTGAGTATTTATGTACACAACTAGACATGCATCTCTCAGATTAGTGAAAATGCGAAACGAATACTCTCTAATTGCCTCAGAATAAGTGCGACAATTTAACTTTAGTATTATTTATATAATGCGTGTTGTATTTTAAGTGTTTTCAAGGCTAATACGAAGAACAAGAAAGTAGGACTTATGGAATTGTTGTGTCGTGGTGACCAAATTACTGCCTTGAAAACGAGATTCGGTATAACCGGGGTGCGCAATTAATTATATTCACCGATCTGTTCCCTAAGGTTTACACAACTCTCAACACACAATAACACTCTTGGGTGTGAGATGGAGTTACTAGAACTTATGCACAAAAGCGAGAAAGAAAGGGAGAAGATAAGAGAACAATTTTCTGTAGACAAGATAAGAAATGAAGCATGTATTTATATGATTAGTGGAAGAGATCAAACAGCCTAGGGAAATCAAAGGACTCAAAGGAATCCAATGATCTTAATCATGACAATTAACCTATGATAATGAAGAGTTAAAACCCCCTTAATCAATAGGGAGTTGAACACACTTAACTCACCATAATCAGAAAGGTTAACAACCCTTAAAATATACTTAATAAGGCTGCCACAAAAGGAATACCAAGGAAGCAAAATCAACGTCCAAAAAACGTCTTTTGGTATCCGCCTGATGGTCCGCCAGATCGAGCATCCACCGCCCGTTCGGGAGACAACCGCCCAGTCCGCGTGCGTCTATCAAACTAAAAGAACTTTCATTCGCCTGAACGGGCGCCCAAAAGTGAAATATTACGAGCAATTCGCCCGATCGGGCGAATTACTCGCCCATCTTTACAATGTACGCGCGCCCGATCGGGCGCCATCCGCCTGATGACCATCGGGCGGACTTCTTTTTCAAGCTTTACTTCCAACAATCCCCTACTAAAGATAAAAAAAAGAAATGATGGAAAGAATATGAAATTCGGGGAGGTATGTGACCCGCCTAGGACTATGGACTATGTTAACAAACTGTTGTTGGAGCTAAAGTTGCTGCATCATGGAAATGTGATGACCGTTGGGATGCTAAAGTTGCAGAAGCTAAAGCTATTTTCTTGGGGATGCAAGCAGCACTGGAGTATGGGTTTAAGAAGCTTATAGTAGAGAGTGATTGTCAAGGTAATTCGTTCTCACGAGAAGGGGGGCAACAACTTCCATCTCATTCTTGATGATATTTATCATGTTAGTAGTGTATTTGAGTTTGTTTCTTGGGGCTATATTTGTAGGGAGGGTAATAAAGTTGCCCATGAGCTTGCTCATTGTCAGCCATGGGTAATTGGTAGAAGCATTTGGTTGGAGAACTGCAAATTTCTCTAGCTCGTCTGGAGTTCCAGTTCTTCCGCAGGAACTTTATAAATTTCAGCTTCTCTAGAGTTCATTATTAGAAACTGCTCTGCAGTTTCAGCTCTGGATTTTATACTTCTTTCTTATAAGCATGCATCTCACAATTATCAATTTCCAGTAAGTTCTATTATTGATGATGTTAGCACAGCCTTTCATTAATGATACTTGCACACATACAACTTGAAAACCACATTAGTTGATTAATTTAGTTTATCATCATCAAAACCATATTAGCTCAACAATAGTTAATTAGTTACTCTAATTAAACCAAACGTGCAATATGTTCATATTTATTATATATTAAAAAAAAAGTGCTCATCTTTCTTATACAAAAAAAAAAAGCGTCCATCACAATACTAAGTTGTGCAGAACTCGATCAATCATCAATAATAAGTTGAGAAGTTCTAGTTTTCTAATTAAAATGAACAATATAATGTTCTTTATTGAAAGCTATCTAGATCAATATACTCAAGAGTAGACCTGGTTATTGGACAGGATAGTCCAATTGATATAGGGTTAGGGTCAAGTTAATAGGGCTTTTATTGGGCAGGGCTTTTATTGGACAGGGCCTTTATTGGACAGGGTCATTATAGGGTCAAACTTATACTACAATTATTTTGAAAATTAAAATAGTAATGATACAAAAAATTACGTGTATACCTTCGTATTCACTTGTACTTGCACATGGCTCTTTTGTTTTTCATTTTTCATTGCTCGTTTATTGACCCGCCCACTAATGACCCGCTTTTGACCCGCCCATTATCGACCCGCTAAAAACGACCCTTTCAATACCCGACCCTCTTTTAACCCACACCGACCCTGACCCGACCCGCCCGATAACCAGGTCTACTCAAGAGTATACGTGTCCACCTCAATTAAAGCTGGATAAAACAGCTAGGTTATATGGTCTTTTTAAAGGCGAAGAAACATTAGTACTCAATCTAGTATTCCCTCCGTCTCTAAAAATTGTCCCAGATATATTAATGTACTTTATTAAGAGTTGTTGTATTTAAAAGTAAATGGTAAGTATATTTGTCTTTTAGTTATATTAAATAATGGTGTGTGAAAAGAGCCAGGTAGAGACCACAAATCAAGTTATGAATCAAACAAATACGTACATCCATTTATGATATATGAGGCAATATTTTAGATACAGAGGGAGTAGTATTACATAGAGGCATATACTTCGAGCGATTTCCTTCAATATTGCTTAAAGATACAATAATTCCCAAAATACGTTACTTTCTAACTTACTTCCTACCATACCGTCCACGTCAGCATGAAAGAAAGAAAAGTTTTTTTTTTTTCCAGTTCAGAACAGAACCGCTGTCTTAAATGGCGGTTCAAAGGGGTAAACCGCCATCTCAAATGGCGGTTATGGTTTAAAGCAAAAATAAGGGCTTACCTGAGGGCTGAGGTAGAAGACCGACGGTCGGTGGTGGGTGAGGAAGAAGCTCGACGGCCAGTGGTGGGTGAGGAAGAACCACCGAAACGGAGGAGCGACGGGGGAAGAGTTAGGAAGAAGCTCGACGGCCGGTGGTGGGTGAGGAAAAAGCTCGACGGCCGGAGAAAGGGTGAGGAAGAAACTCGACGGTCAGAAGAACGGGGAGCCGGCCGGTGGTTTGCGCGCCGCAGTGAAGCAGGAAACAGGAATGACGGTGAGAGAAACATAGCGGGGTTTTTTTTTTTTTTGATTTTGAAATTGTTGTTTTGCGCCGAGGGATAGCGGTTAACCCATATAAACCACTATTTCATTTGGCGGTTTTGCGCTGATTATTTTTTAAAAAAGACTGGTTTACTATGCTGACGTGGACGGTATGGTAGAAATTAAGTCAGAAAGTACTCCGTAATGTATTTTGGGAATTATTGTATCTTTAAGCAACATTGAATGAAATCACTCATATACTTCGTACTCCCTCCATTTCGAAATAATAGGGACGATTTTCTAAAATAGGTGTTTCAAAATAATAGGGAAAATGTGCTTTATTCTAATTTTGATGTATAACTATCCTATTTAATAAATTCACACTTTTTTTTTTTCCACTTTACTTACAACTTTTCACTCAATCTACTCTTATATTCTCTTTTTACTCATAACTTTCCACCCAACCTTTTTTTTTTTTTTTTTTTTTTTTTTTTTCTTACACCACTCCACTCAACCTAATTTTTTATTATTCTTTTCTTACAACATTCCATTTTTTCCATACTTATTTCTTACATTTCAAATATTGATCTTGTTATAAAATGCAAAAATATCCCTATTATTTCAAAATGAATGATCCATTAGATAAGATAATAAGCCATCATGAGCTAGGAACCTAGGATCCATCAAAAATGGCTCGTGGTCTCGTGGAGTGTAATATGGTCCCCTCGATCTCCAAAATTTCAGCATCAGACATTCGTCCAATAATATAGTTATAAATTTATAATCAAAATAAAATCGATGGGGTTCATTTCAAATTTTTAATTGTTAACGTTAACCAACTGGAACCTGACTTTGTGACTCATCAAATGTGTTTCTTCTCTATTGGTTATCCAAATTCACAAATTCCAGATGATTCCAATTGCCCGTTGCATTTTGTATTCACAGGTGGTCTCTGAAAGTCTGAATTCACACAGCTATACAAGGGCCGCTTTCTGCCTACCGAGTACCTTTTAGAACTGATCATGGTCGGACTTTGCCCCCTCGTAAAAATAATGGTTGGAAACTCTTATCTAACCCTATGAATAATTAAAAAGTCTTGCGCATGTAATGTGTATATTCAATTTTTAATAATTTTCACTTAATTTTTGTTGTAAATTTTAATATATTTTGATGAACGTTTATATTATAAAAATAAAAATTAATAGATACATATTTCAAGGGTTAAATAATTAATTTTACATCATTTTTTGATTTTGAAGAAATAATAATTATTAACATGAAAAATCTTATCACAAAAAAAAAGATAAGTTTTACGTATATAAGAATAAATTTTAAGTATATTGAGTTAACTTTTATTACGGTGTACAATATTTATTATACGAAACTTGTAAATAAGAATTTGTGAGGATCAACATGACGTATGCGGCCAATAAATTGAGTATGTGACCAACTAGTCTTATAAAGCATTGTGATAGAAAATTTTACGTCCACAACTCTTTACAGGGATAAAGTTAACCAAGCAATATTGTTTCGAACCTAAAATATTTTTGCGAACAAGGGGTAGGATACAATTGCATGTCTTTTGCATATAACACTCCAAAGTCCATTTGCAAACTGATAATTATCAACATTTTAATCAAATGCTTTGAATCATTTTACTTGTATATTGTTTGGAAGGTGGCATAAGTACTATGGAGTGCCAAGTTTATCTTGGTTTAATGGTCATGGAATCTTATAACTAGTAATTGTGACATTATAATGGTAAGTGTAATGGCATTTAAGATGGGAAATCTTAGAAAGATTGGTATAAAATAAAGTCATATAGTGACATATTGATATAAAATACCATTTAAAGGATATTATATGGAGTATTTACGTTTAAAAACTTTAGCCACAAATCAAGGAATCTAAGGTTTTAAATACTTACGTCATAAATCCAATTAGTAAAAGGTACACCCGATTGCGTGTAGCTCTGGGTCAAAACTACGTCGTTTTGATAGTTTTTTACCAAAAAAGTAAAATAAATTAATAAGATAAAAATACTTTCCAGATATTTTGGTATCTTTTGGCAGTTATATTAGGATAGAATTTTTAAATTTAAAAAACTGCCAAATAAAAAGTCAATAGAAAAGGAAAAAGATTTAGAGATTCAATTAGAATCCTCGTTGATGTCGTCAAAAGGGGAAAACCAAAATAAAGAACATCTTCATCACCAAAAATCGCAAATTAGGCGACACAGTTGCTCAAATTCGTAAATTACGTATGTGTTAATCTTCATTTATTCAAGTAAGTGTGTATTGATGTTCTTTTCATGTGTAATTTAATTGTTAATTTCATTTATTTTGACAGTTTTTGATAATTTTATCTATTATTAATTGGAATTTCATGGGTTTTCTTTACACCCAAGAACAGACGTGCATCTTAATCAATGGAAGATGTAGTGTTTATCAACCAGCAATTAGAATTTGTCCTATTTTGCGTTGATTTCCTTTTCCAATTGAACATGTGCTTTTCTTCCTAGTCATGTGCTTGTAGTTGTAAATATGTACTTTTATGTGAAATAATGTTTTTTTGGTCATAGTTATGTGCTTGTAGTTGTAAATATGTACTTATATGTGAAGTAAGATGTACTTTTATATATAGTAATGTGTTTTTGGTCTTAGTTATGTGCTTTTGGTTAAATGTATTTTTTTTTGTCCTATCATGTACTTTTACACCTTCAATGTATTTTTGTTTTACGATTTGTTTTTTATATGCCTTTACACATGTATTGTATTTCTACTCCATATTAATTTAATACATGATACGAGAAATATGGAGTATGAAAAAACCGCAAATAAAACAATGTAAATTGTTAAAGATTTAAATGCAAATAAAAGTAACTGATTGTTTTTGTAAAGATTTGTTAAAATATTAATAGAATCTTTAACTTTTTTAATCAATAAAAATAACTGATTGTTTTTGTAAAGTAACCATGATATGCGTGGTTTGGGGGGGAAGTTAGTTATGTGATTTTACATTTTTTTTTTGGCAAAAAATATCAAAACGACGTAGTTTTAACCCGGTTGCGTGTAGAGCTACACGCAACCGGGTGCACCTAATAATTTGCGTCATAAATCTTGTAAGTAGTATGTGTTCCACTTTCCTCCTATAATGTTGGGTAATACGTTTAGAAAATTATTTTGTTCATTTTATTTTCACTTATTTCAAGAAAAATAAGTTCTGCTAAATTCAAATAATATAAGTTCATGAAAAATAAAGGTTATTCAAGTAATAATTAAAATAAGTTTTATAAATTTTAATAAGTTTAGATAAATTCAAGAAAAATAAGTGAAAATCAGGTGAATATGACGCAACTTAAGTTAAAGGATTTTTTGTTGACCAAAATTCTTACAACCTAAACAATCCTCACTTGTCCCTATCTATTTTAGTTCAAATTCGGTTTAAGCATGTTTGTATTTTAGTAGTATTGTATTGTTTCACCCTCTTTTGGGGAAAAAAAATAAGTTGAAAGTGAGCAATCAATGTTTACATAGGTGCAATTGCCAATATGGCACTATCTAAGGTATGTTCAACTGTTTAAGGTCGTTAAACATATGGCCTTTGTGGTAATCGATATAAACATAAGTGAGATTACCACTATTTTGCTTGTTTTTAGTTTAGTTGTCTTTGTCTGTTTATTGAGGACAATATTATGACTTTGGTCTTCATGTTTGAAGCACGGTGCGATCCAATACGGAAAAATTATGTTAAGGTAGGGTATAAAGTCGAGGGTCGTGCTCTGATCACGTATTTTTGAGAAAAGAATAACGTATTATACGGCAAAGCATGTAAGCATGTAAACATGACACGAGCATGCTGGCATGTGCTCTTTGGCTGTGCGTACGTGATGCCAATTTGAAAATTTCAGCACCACACAACACAAAGGTTATGGCTTGGTCTGGTTCCGCCTATCAAGCCCATGGCACACGGGCCGACACGAGGCAACAGTCTGACATGATCTACAACCATCTTTACTCACTATTACTAGACTTCAATTGAGTTGATGAGGGAAATGTCCAAAATAAAACAACGATGTATTCTCGTTAATACTTGTAACATTTTCTTTTTGACATTGGTCCACTAATTCTTTATTGTTTCTCTCTTCTTTGGGATCTTCTTTTCACCCCACTTACACCAATTTTATTTTTAATATTATTTCTCTCGCACATAAATAATTTTAAAGTATCACCATTAACCCCACTTGCACGTTAATTTATTTATTTTCGTGTATTATCCATAAAGATTCCTGAAACTACTCGCAAATATAAGTATTGCGATTATTCGGATACGGAAGAAGTAGTTGATTTAAACATAATCATCAATTATTGTTCTACAAATCTACAATAATGAATGAAATGTACTCCATAGAATACTCTGTACTTTCTATTCTTTTGTGTATCGCTATTCGACGTCTTCGTTTGCTAAAAACGCCCGCGTATTTTACTTGGAATGACGGTTGTGCCCATATAAAATTCTAAATAGTAATAATAATAATAATAATAATAATAATAATAATAATCTGGGAGTGGGGGCCCAGATTGTATCTCGGCTCCCCACCAACTTCTTGTAGTTTACTTGATCTTTGTAGCTTGTTAAGCTTGTAACGTTTTGGTGGTTTCCCATAATAATAATAATAATAATAATAATAATAATAATAATAATAATAATAATAATAATAATAATAACAATTTATAACAGTAATAATATAACAATAATAATAAAAATAATAATGATGAAATAATAATAATAATAATAATAATAATAATAATAATAATAGTGTGACTGATGCGTCTATTCGGAAGCGGGTCAAGTACGAAACACGTTGCAGGGCCATTGGTTATGGCTTTCTTCCGTTCTCTTTCTCTTCTTTGGGGGAGCTGGATAAGGATGTTATTGCGTTGCTGAAGCGGATTCAGAAGTTTTCTAGGACGCAGGACATTGAGGCTCGTGTTGCTGCTCATATTTTCACCAGGATAGGTTTTGCTATAGCCAGAGGAGTGGGGGCCCAGATTGTATTTCGATTGCCCACTAATTATTTGTAAAATGTTTGACTTTGTTAGCATTTGATTTATAATAATAATAATAATAATAATAATAATAATAATAATAATAATAATAATAAGGGGTCGATTAGGGGAATTGAATTGGGGAATTTGGGGCGATTAGGGTCGTGCTCAAGGGGTGATTAGGGGGTCCAGGCCGGCGATCCGATAGTGACCGGCGAGGGCTGTTTCCGTGGCCGAGGGCTGCTTTGGTTAATTCAAGTGAGGAACGTAGCAGGGATATTGAGGAGCAGCAACATTCAGGAGGGTGTTTTGCGATTAGGGTGCAGCGATATTCGGGATTAGCGTGGGTGTTTGTTGCGCCTGTTGCCGCTTGAAATTAGCGGCTGGTAGCCATGGTGTGCCGCCAGCAAATGGTGGTACCGACCACGGCTCAGCCGCACCAAATCTGCGGGTGAGCCATGGTCGGTACCACCATTTGCTGGCGGCACACCATGGTTACCAACTGCTAAGTTTGTGCGGCAACAATATTCTTTTTTAAAATAATGTTAACGGTAAGCATCATCAACATCAGAGGCAATCAACAATGCTGCTTAATATGTTTACTCCGTAAGATTTATGGTGATGAAGATGCTGCTTAATCTTTTGAACTTGATAATGATGATGCTGCTACTTAATTTGTTTATCAATTTTGAACTAGATGATGATGATTTTGTTTATCAATTTTGCTTCCACTTACTAAATAGTAAATACTGATTATGATTGGCGATATATTTTTATTCTTATTAGTATTCTTGTTATTTTTTCATTTTCATTACTCATTCGTACTATTGTTATTTATTATTATTATTATTATTGAAGGGGGTTAAATATCAAAAGGGTAAAATTGTATTTTTCTATACTAAATGCGGACGTTTTTAGGAAAACGCGGACGTCATTTAAAAATTCCCTTCTTTTTTTTCTCCATTTCTTATCTTAAGATTACGAGACATTCATGACACCTAAATTAAAAAAAAAAAAAAAAAAAAAAAAAAAAAAAAAAAAAAAAAAAACAAAAACAAAAGGTGAAAATACAAGAGGACGTAAATAAATTAGACAACGAAGCAAAAAGTAAATGGATTAACATGAGTCCCTAGTCCCAAGAGGGAGTGGTAGCAGAGTCAGAGAGCTGAAAGTTTTCCATGTGCTTTTTGGCCTTTTTCCTTTAAATTGGCTTTTGGATTCCAGAAATTCTGAATTCTGAGGCTGATTCCGCGATAATCAAATACTCTTCTCCTTCCACTGCATTCTGCATTCATTTCATTTTTAGTAATTTCCACATGGCTTATCTACCTGCTTGGCTGCTTCTGCCTGCTCATTACTTAATTCTTCCTGCTATCATTTTTAGTTTACCATCATTTACCATTTTCTCTAATAAAACAATTTTAATTGCTCAACTCTCTTTAGTCCTCTACTCACTTGTCACTCCCACTCCACTCCATTTGTGCTTGTCTAGGTTCATCCCCTTCTCAACTTAGATTACTCCCCCGTCTCTTAATACTCGACCTATTTTAACTTTTTACACTATTCACATAATTCACTTTAACCCTATTTTATTTCTAGTATATGAAAACAAATGTTAGTATATAATATATTGTTGGATTCATTTTGATATATATTTTCATAAAATTAATATTTTATAAGTTTTTATAATATGTAGTTAAAGAAATTGGTGGTCAAAGTTGTGCATTGACAAGCGTGTTCGGTCAAAACAGGTCGAGTATTAAGGGACAAAGGGAGTATATTTTGAGTATGTCTCCTACGAGATCATCAAACGCGTAAGACTGTTGATGTCAACACTAAACAAGATAATTAATTGATTTGAAACTATAACTACGGAGTTTTGATTATATAGTGTAACAATTTGATTAAAAAAATCCAACTATTTGGTAAGAAGTTAATCTTTTACAAAGTACATAACTTCGTTACATATAAGTTCTTGTATTATGGAGTACATTTATCTTCAAGTGCATACAAGAAGTTCATGGAAACATCAATATAACCTTCAATCCATATCATTATTTGCAAACATTATCTAAGTATATTATTATAAGTTGGTGAAATGTAAGAGAAACCCTTCCTTAAAGTGCATTTAGTGGAGATTGAACCCTAGAGGCCCAAGACATTGCTTGGTTCTAACTTCTAATACAACATAATGTACTCGAGTAGCAGAGTTTGGTCTACTTATGAGTTTCCACACTAAAATCAATTGACAATAATGAGAGTATTGTGACTCTAAGGTGGTATTTTCTCTCATCTTTTTCCAATGTGGGACAACTCACATGTGGACAACATAGGGCTTCAACATAAACTAAAAATAAAAACATGAAAATAAGACCGGTTTTTCAATTATCTTATTAATATAGATAATCACACTAGTGGATAAAAGGGATTAAAACTGTATCTGTTTGGATTATAGAGTACATTATTGATTATTTGGTGCAACCCTTATCTGAATTTGGGTTATGCCCAATCTAAATGGTTTGTGAAAGCTATCCTCCCCAAAAACTGGGAATGGAGGAGTAAAAAACAATTGCTTACCACATAAATGCATTCTCAGTTCTTTGCCAGGTATATTAATCCAACCAACAACCATCCCCGGCCCTCTGAATAAACCACCTTCAATGATCGATCTTGCAAAATTGTTTGTCCATTTTCATTTACTACTCTGTAGAGGCGTAGAGCTAATAAGTTACTGCGCCCGGTAGAATTTCCTACACAATTTGGAGTACCCTTATCCTTCCCCCCTCGGCCCTCGCTATTGCACATTTGTACTTCGGAGTACTCCGTAGTACATTGTACAATACATGTACACGCACATTCACCTGAAGATTTATAATTTGAGTCCATTCCATTACCAACCCATAACTTTTTTTTTCTTCAATAAATAACACATTCAAACCCTCATCAATTAACAAGGACATTACAACCGCAAGAACAACTTGAAAACAGAATTACCATACTCGATAATCTAAACTCTAAAATGTGATGTTAGATTATTTACCAATAACCACCAATTGTTTTCTACCTCAGAAAAATGGATAAACAAAACAAACAGGACTACCTGTAAAATTTCCATTTTCACATGGAGGACGAAACCATTTTTTTGTTTTTTTTTGTTTTTTTTGTGAAAGACAAATTTAAAACATCACTATTCTATAAAAATGAAAGATTTTTTTACATCATAATAACAATAATGATGATAACAATAACAGTAACAAACTAAATGGAACCGTTTTCCGGCGCCGTGGGCCCGGAACTAGACCCTTCACCATCTCTGTCACCGGTACTAAGACGAGAGAGAAGCTCTCTCATGGCACGAATTTGCATCTCAAGCGCCGGAATATAATCCGTCGCTTCTTCAAGAATCACCGGAAGCGGCTCTTTCCGGCAACCGGGAACTAACCGTCCAAGAGTCTTCACCTTCCTTTGGACAGCCGGTAAACTATTACCTTTCCCTTTAAGCTTTAATATCTCTAGCTTCGGCTTCCTTTGCGGTGGTGACCTGTTAACTCCGGTAGCCGTCACACGTTGGCGTTTGTGAAGCTTCTTGTTAAGGAAGCTGATCCGGAAACGGCTCATTAAGATAGCTCGGCTCCAGCGTGTCCTCCCACGCGCCGCCACCGCTAATGCTTTGTCCGCGGCTTCTCTCACTATCCGACTTGGCCGAGGTGTCGCCGCTGACGGTGACGATGACGTGGAAGGAGAAATACGGACTTGGCGGAGAGCTTGAAGGAGCTTTGTAGAGTAGATTTGTTGAGTTTTTTCGGATTTCCAAGAAAAAGTTTGAATGCCGTCGCCATTGTTAGGGTTTACGGAAGAGAGAGATTGCGATGATTGTTGTTGTTGAGAGATTTTCATCTTCTTTTTCCGACGCCTTGATTCCCTTGCTCTGTTTGAGCTGCTCGAGACTGGATTCGCTACTACTGAAGGTGATGATTCCATTATTGTTATTATTTTCGAGCTTTTCTCTCTCTCCTCCTTTCGATCAACCAGTAGGAATTCAAGGATATTGCTGCGGATAACCAAAACCTTTTTCTGACGCTTATTTCAGTGTTTTTTCTCTTTTCTGATGATCCAATCTGCAGAAACCAAAAAAGAAAGAGAGAGAACCAATCAAGATGATTAGATTCACGAAAAGAGGATATTCTTTTAGGTGAGATTCTACTGATTTCAATAGAATCGAAATTTCTCAATAAAATGCGAATTTTCTGACAGATTAAACCCTGATAAAGCAAAAATCACTTGAAAATTCAGCTTAACAAACTGAATTATCGTCAAATATGATGAACAGAATCGAAGAATCGTCAAAAATAATCTACAGCTCCAAAAAAAAACAGAATAATTATACTGACACTTTCGACAAAAGTTCAAGATAAAATGTGAATTTTCTGACAGATTAAACAACAGACGTAGCGAAAATCACACAGAAATTCAACACATCAAACAGAATAATCGAATTAACATAAAAAAAAACAGAATAATCGAATTTTCAAGAACAAAACAGAATAATCGTGGAATATAATCGGTAAATCGTAAAAAACGATGAGATTAAGATGACGAAATGCATTCAAAACTCAACATAATTCATTTTGCTAAGAATAAACAACAAATTGATGAGAAGTACAGAGTTGATTGAATCAAGTTACCTAGAAATTGAGGGAAGACAGAGAAAAAAGATGACGATCAAACAAAACGACGACAACTGAACAACCGTTTGTGAGGTATGATGAAGAGGAGAGAGAAAGGTGAGTGGGAGGTGATTTTAGGGAGAGAGAAAGAGAGAGGAAGGAAGAATGCATGTGCGGGAGAAAGGAGAAGGCAAATAAAAGCGGAAGAGTGGGGGGAGAGGAAATGGAAAAGGAAAAAAGGAGAAAAATATATTATGGTGGAGATGGAAAAGCACGCGTCGTTTCTTCAATATCACAATTAATCTTTACTGTTCTTGGTGTCGTTTGGATGGATTCTTTTTCTCTTTTGTTTCTTTGTGTTTTTCCTCAATCTCCTCGTGAAAAATAGGCATTTTGTTGTTGAATTTTTTTAATATGAAAAATAGGCTTTTTATTGGTGTTTTGATTTGATATTGAATGTAATTACGCCAATGAAAAATGTGAAAGGACGTAAATTTTTTTTTTTTTTTTAACATATAGGCTTAAATTTGCATAATTGAAAAGGTTTTACAAACTATATACTACAACTCCTAAACCACTGAGGTCTTTATAGACCATTACACATACTACATAGGTAACAAAATACATAGGCCAAAACACCAGAGGGAGGTATGCTCTTCTTGTGTCATCCCGTGCTTTTGTCGAACCTGCCTTGATTATTGCCAAGGCCTTTTGTGAGTGTGAATTCTTTATAAGAGATAGCGTAGAAACCAGGACGATTACCATTTGAAGTCCCTTTCGAGAACCTGTAGAGCTTAAAAGACAAGGAAAGAACCGAAAAG